>NW_013527026.1:5478930-5500749 GCF_000836215.1 Papilio polytes
TCTGTTCCCATAAAGGTTCATCCGCATGACATAATTTTTTTATTGTTAAAATTTGTATTTTATTTGCAAATATCAAAATTTAAATGCACAGACAATGAAGCATTTTGCCTTTGGCTAAAAATTACGACGTAAAAGACGGGGAAACATTCTGTTTACGTCTCTTCTCAATTAAGGGTGGGCAAAGCATCTGCAGTTGCGGATGAATTTGGTCAGTCGTTTCGCCATTTTGGCGAATTAAGGGGGCTGCTTGCTTACCACTTTATGGTATATAAAAAACCAATGTAACTTACTTGTAAAACAAAGGCATCCAGTCTGCTGACTTGCTTGTAACGATGTTGTTGGTCTGATATCCTTTTGTTCCTTGTTTTGTTCATTCAAACATTTCTGATAATAATCATATTCCTTCACATACCTGGAATTTAAACATATAGTATCATATTTAACATCCGAGAACTAAAAACTTACTAAAATTACAAATGCGAAAGTTTAGATGGATGGATGTTTGTTAGATTGCCTAAACGGCTGTACGGATCGCGATGAAATTTGGCATAGATATAGAGCATGATCTAGAAGAATACATAGGCTACAAATATTCGTTTAGTGTCATTAGTATGGTAATCACTAGTGGCCGACATTTTCCGCATCAATGTCACTTACCACAGTAATGACACTATGGTAAAACCAACAATGAAAGAGTAAATTAGTGAGTGGTACCACAATAATGACACTTACCACAGTAATGACACTTACCACAATAATAACACCACAATAATGACACTTACCACGGTAATGACACTTGCCGCAGTAATGACACATACCACAGTAATAACACCACGGTATGTCACTTACCATAGTAATGCCACTTGCCGCAGTAATGTCACTTACCACAGTAATGCCACTTGCCGCAGTAACATGACTTACCAGACGGGCGGCCAGCGGTTGTCGGCGAGGTACTCCCTGGAGGTGGGTGCGAGGTGTCGCGCGCGGCACACGCGGTCGTACGCGCCGCACAGCCGCCACGTGCACCACTCCGCCAGGCTGTGCGCGTTGTGCAGCTGGAACAGTGCGTAATTACTCTGTGTAATGTTACCTTGAATTTATAATATAATAATAATAATAAACTTTATTTCAAGCTACATTTTTTTGCTCATAGTTTGTTAGTAACAGAAAAAGCTTAATACCTATGTTAGTCACACATACATCCAAATGTTATTCTAAAATGTACAATTATCGCTTGCCACGTGCAGCTTTATGCAGTGATTGATATATGTACAATCCAGTCTGGTGACAATCACATGTAGAATGGCGTTGGGGCTGGCTCGCACCCTGCGTACCAGGGATGCGCATCTTTTACGCATAGTGGCATAGAAGCAATCGACGCGCGCTTAATGGTACTCTAATTATACAATGGTACTTCGAATGTGTAATGTCACTTTTATTGTGAAACGTCACTCTGAATGTGTAATGTTAATTTGTAAGTGTAATTTCAGATTTACAATAATAATTTGACCTGTAATTTAACTTTGAATGTATAACGTCACTCTAAATGTGTAAATGAAACTTGGAATTGATATTAATATATTTACTGGTAATGTTACTTTACATGTGAAATTAAGTTTGGAAGGTTTTGTTATTTATAACTTTGAGTGTGAAATGCTACCATTGAGTGTAAATAAATGTTTTCTGTTACCTTAACAGGCTCCAACAAAGACAGGCATATTTCAACTACTTGATCCTCTTCGCCGCAGACCCTGTAAAATTTAAAATTATCTATACTAATGTTATAGAGAGGAATTATGTGTATTTTTTGATTTTCGTATGTATTGAAATAACTCAAAAACTACTGGACCGATTATAAAAATACTTTTACCATTAAAAAGGTACCTTATTAGTGAGTAACATAGGCTATATATTTTTTTTATTAATTAATCGAATCTACTCTAGGTAGAAACAAATCTGGTTGCAGCCCCTTATCCTGTGGAGTATACCTGTCTTGATGCTGCAGATGCTCAATAACCCTGGCCTCCACCAGGTTCACGAGACGGTTCATACAGAGCCGGTTAGCAAGTTCTAGCAGTTCCAAGCATCTTATTGGCTCAACTGTAGGTATCTTGTCGGAGTAAATGTAGCAGAGAAGAATTTGGAATGCGTACATTTTGACACCAGGGAAGGAGATCTAAAAAAAAAAGATATCTTAAATTAGATTTTGTTGTGGAAACAAATATAAATTGAATACTTTCGTATCCTTTAATTCATTACAGAGACATGTAGAAAGTAAATGGCCGGTTAAAGGGGGGATGGGAAAAGGTCCCTCCCCTTCCTGTCGTACTCACCACTCTAGATGTGCTCTCTCTGAAATGTCCTTGAAACATAGCCTTCATAGGGTCACATCTCGCCATTAGAGCCGCGCGGTGAGCAAGGTGTATCCCATCGTCTAGATCAAACGTGACGTCAGCAAACAAGTTCCGTTCCACGCACATCTCGCGCAGTCTTTGCGGGAATGACTGCAAATAGGAATAAGTGGTTGAATAATAGGAAATAAGAGTAGAAAGTGCCAACTAAATAAATTACAATTAAAATCTGAGAGATGTCAAAATTACTTAGAATATCGGGTTTTCTATTAACCTTACTTCTTACTAACATTATAAATGCGAAAGTTATTATGGATGGATGTTTTTTTTTTTATAATATAAGATGGCAAACGAGCGAGCGGCCACCTGAATCCACCGAAATGCCATAAACATCCGCACTTGCAGATGCGTTGCATACCCTTAATTGACGGAGGAGGAGACGCACAGAAAGAGGACATTTCCCTTTCCTATGCGTCTCCACCGTCAAATTCACTTTTCTTTCCCATCCTTTCCTCTTAAGAAAGGGTGGAAAGGCAAAGGGACTAAAATTAGACCTGTAAGTTGTCAGAGGGTATTGCGGAATCTGCTAAACGGATCTTGATGAAATTTGTCATAGATGTAGAGGATAGTCTGGAAGAACACATAGGCTAATAAAATACTGTTTAATTCAACTAGTACATCATAAAATTGGTATTATTGTTAAACATAATACTTACTGTATGAAATTGCAACATAAACCCTTTATCGAATAGCAGATGCTGGTCCAGTATAAACTGGCTCAACTTGCTGAGCTCATGGAACCCGAGGAGTTCCGCAGCCTGACGTATCTCCTGTAGCCATTGTTACCAAGGAATTTACAATATTCCTATCAATTATTAATTCCATAACAGTCTGGAATACGCCAAGTATTACAGACTGGTCTGGAATACGTATGACGGACTGTTATTTTTAAACATAATGAGCGGAATGACAATATATTGATCCAAAAACAGTTGAAATTCCCCCAAATGTTAAATATAAAATATATTTTTGTAGATATAAAATATAAAGAGAATATATACTTGTATTAAAAATAGCATTACAGAGCTTTTCAATTATATCAATGTGCGATATAATAAAAGTAGAAGAGGCTAAAAAATAAGTTTACAAAATGTTATTAAAACATTTAATAGTGAATAAAATATGCCAAAAGAAACATCTACAGATGAATAGGATCTTTAAAAATAATAATAATATCAATAAATAATGGAGAATATTATTAATAATGAGTTAAATTAATAATTATGATTTTTATGCGTTAATTTATTATAATGACAATTACCAGTAGTAATCCGATCGCAGCGGACTGCAGGACATAATTTTAATTATTTATTATTATATAATTATTATTTTCATCTTTTTAATAATAAGATATAAACAGATTGAGAAATATCAAAGGTTTACAAGAAATAAAATTATACAGAAAAAGTATATAAGCTATAGAAAATAATTTAAATTTTGCAGAGAAATTGGCAATTGGACTAAAGCTTATATTTAAAAAGCTAACAAAATAGAAGATTATTAATTTTAGATAGTTATACTTCTTTTAAGGAACAATATTGAAACGAATTTTAAACACTTTGAAACAGTTGTTTTTAATGAAATTCGAAGATTAAACGTAGATTCATCATTTAAGATGTTATTTAAATATCGTTTCACTATTCTGCCGTTAGCATATCATATAATAGAATTATTTCTGAACAAAGTATAACTTATGTATACTTAACCGTAAAAACACATACTATCTGTCTTTTTCAAAGAGAATAACTAATGTATATGTTACCGGAAATGTTTGATAACTAGGAATTGTATACTTTGTCTAGGAAAAGTATAGGATTTCGAAGCTATTTTGGCAATGTGTGTAACGTTTCAAAGATTTTTAAACACACACATATCTTTGTAAATAAACATATTTCCTATGAATTGTATAGAATTCCAAAATCGCAATAAGCAAAGTATGAAAATAATGTTTTCTATGAATAAAACACATTGTTAAATAGTATTTGTGTTTTCAATAATTCCGAGCGATTTTTGCTATTTTTGCGAGCGACATTGCCTAGGTATTGTGTATAATGTCGGATTTCATACATTTCCGTCAACATATACATTTGTAACCAATTGTATATTTATCTTGTAAAAACAATTTGAACGTCACTTCAAATTCAATAATTTTAATAAATTCTAAATCAAATTCATATTCAAGAAAAAGCTGAATTAAATATACAATAAAAACCGAAGGAACATATCTATGTCATCTGACAGTGTACACAGAGCTGACATTAAGTAAGAAATAGATAAAAAACAAAGAGATTAAAAAATATATAGAGTAGGCAGTTGACACTTCACTTGAGATATTATTCACATAATCTCACTAATGCTATCTTTTAATATATTCTCAAATCCACATGCCAATATAATTGTTTTTCATTTTCCTCTTTACCTACTTCCGTAGTGGAGCAATAGGTTTTTGTCCTCCACATAACTATCATACGTCATCTGTCATCACTCCCTTCTTCATCATGTCACCTTTCACGTGACATCCATCTCTTTCTACCTCTACTTTTACCGGAGTACCACACTCATAACTAACGTTCTCCTTGTAACATGCGATTCATCCCTCCTCATGACAATATTAAAACATTTACATTTTTTTTTATATCATAAGGTGGCAAACGAGCAAGCGGCCACTCGAATCCGCCAAAATGGCGAAGCGACTGCTGCCCATAGACATCCGCAATTGCAGATGCGTTGCTGACCCTTATGCGACGGAGGAGACGCACATAAAGAGGATATTTCCCCTTCATATGCATCTCCTCCACCGTCAAATCTACTTCCCCTTCCTATCCTCTCCTTATGAGAAAAGGGTGGTAAAGAGAAAGGGATTCAAATTAGGCCTCCGGCACCACACTCATCAGACGAAACACGGAATTGATTCCATTTCACGCCTGTCTTCTGTGTGGTCATTGTATTACACCGGGCGTGCCATGCAGTGCTAAGATGTTAAAGCGGGCACTACCACTGTTAAAATTATTATTTGTTACACTGTTTAATTTATTTTAAAACAAAAGTTGGAGCTTATTATATTTCTGTAACAATAGAAGGACACGATACACTAAACTTGACAACTGAAGTACCTATGAGAGAAAGTACCGGTGAGAAATTTTTGCTCATGCCTCGTCTATATATTTCTTATGCCTTTGAACATAAACATTGAATAAAAATACTCCAATATTATTTACTCTCTTTGAAAACAGACATGTGTTAAAAAATAAATAATAAAGTAATTGTGGTAGTAAATTTATTTAAATTACCTGTTGTTTGAAAGCGCTACTGTCCAAAGTCCCGGTGTATATAAAATTAATAATTTCTTGCATCACATTTTGCGATATTAATTTACTCATTGTGACTATAGTTTGAGTCTGTGACGTCGCGTGTTGTATTTTATCGCACTGAAAAAAGTCAAATAATAATTTAAGTAAAGAAGGCGGACAAACTAGTGCATGTGGTATAAGGTACCACAATTACATTTTCAAGTATACAAGCAAATTTAAATATACTGTCGACAAGAAAAAGCTAGAACATACTCACGGTAAACGTATTGAAAAATTATTAACATTTCTTAGTTATTATTAATAACTAGCTGTTCCCGTGCGACTTCATTCGCATGAAATTATGAAAATTTTATTTTATTGCTTACATTTCAAATTCAATTGCAAATGTCAAAATAACATGACATGACGACAAAGTATGGCAATTTTGCTTCCTTGATGTTGGCAGCAACTTATGGTCTCTTTTCCACATTAGGGTTTTTAACCAAAATATTTACCCCCTAAGTTTAATGGTGTGAAAATATATAGCCTAAAGCATGACGTAATTGTAGGGCGTTTTATTAAAAAAAGTAATTATACAAAAATATGCAGTAATTGCTGACATCTTAGGCAACAAAGTGTGTGTTTACGCTTTATTATAATAGTATAGATAATTACCTTGACCACTCTAATAGAGTTGATAGCTGGATGGTTGACTTCTCTATATAGATCTGGTGGTTTCTTGCAGTTGTCACTGAGAGGCAGGATTTGACAAGACGAACGACGTTTTATCTGATCCCATACTCTGAAACAGAGAAAGAACCATTTCAATATATTCATTGAATCTTACTAATATTATTAATAACAAAGTTTATATGGATGTTTGTTAGTTTGTAGCCTAAACGGCTGAACGGACCTCGATGAAATTTGGCATAGATGTAGAGGACAGTCTGGAAGAATACATAGGATACTTGCTTTTGTTTCTTTTAATTCCACGCGGACGGACTCGGAAGCAATAGCTAGTACAACATAAATAAAATAAATCTGTTTGATAATAACGTTAAGAGTATGTCCCACCAAATTGTAAATTATCTGATAACAATCCGACGTGTACGTGTTGGAAATATCGGATTTTGTTACCTTATGTGACAGTGACGTAATTTTATGCTATCTGTGCCTCTATCAGTCAGTGGTGGGACAGGCCCTAACTCTCTTAAGAAAAATGACATTTTTTTTTATAATAAGCTTAAGTCCTAAATACTTAGAATAATAAGTTGAATATATTTATGTATAATTAATCAAATTAAGTGAAATTTAAATCTAAAACTATTGAATAAATAGTAGTATATATTTAAAACCGTGAACTAACTAATTGTGTAAATAAAAAAAACATTTTTTTTTCTCGGAAATCCCTTTTATAACATGAAAAGCTTCTTTCGTGTACTTTAAAAACCTGGATCTTTTTTTCACTCTTCTAAAAACTACTGACATATTCTAATTCTTTAATATTAAAACTTACCTCATCTGCTTCGCTTGGTCCTGTCTAATTAAATATTCAGTGTCTTCGTTGAAGTCACCCGTTGTCGCTTCACCCATACTGCTTACCTGTAAATATATATATATATATATTTTATAATAAAAGGGAGCAAACGAGCGGTAAGAACACCGAGTTGGTCAACGTCGCCCATGGATTTTTTTTATTTATTGAAAATATTAAATGACACAAATTAAAAAATATGCACAAATATGGCCCCGCAAAAACCATATAATTGGTTTGTCCGCGGGTGCGCTGATTTTGGAGAACACCAGAGGAACCACATGCGTTGCCGGTCTTTGAGGAAATGATAGGCTCGCTTCTTGAAAGACCCTAAGTAATATTATAAATGCGAAAGTTTGCATGTATTTTTGTTAGTGATTGTTAACCTAAACTGCTGAACCAATCTTGATAAAATTTGGCATAGAGCAGTCTGGAAGAACACATAGGCTACTTTTTATTATGTACTTTTTAATTTCACGTGGAAGAATTTGTGAGAAACAGCTAACCTATACTAATATTATCAAGAGGAAAGATTTGTATTTTTATATGTATTGGAGTAATTCAAAAACTACTGGGCTAATTTCAAAAATTCTTTCGCCATCAAAAAACTATGTTACCACTAAGTAACACATGCTATTTTTTACTATTTTTTGTGGGGACGAATTCGTGAGAAACAGATATTCTATACTAAGGAATGATTTGTATTTTATATGTATTGGAATAACTCAAAAACTACTGGACTAATTTCAAAAAATCTTTCACCATTTAGAAGCTACCTTTATCACTGAGTAACATGGGCCATGTTTTTTACCTTTTTATAATTTAACATCAGTGAAATCGTCAAAAACAGCTAATCTATAATGATATTACAAAAAGGAAAGATATGCATTTTTATATGTATTGTAAAAACTCAAAAACTACTGGGTCAATCACAAATCTTTCACTAAAAGTCACGTTATCACTAAGTAACATAGACATTTTTATATTTTTTTTAATAAAGATATATGTCTACTTACCATACTACTCTCGCTGGAGCTGCGCGCCAGTTCCGCCGACAGACTGACGCAGTCCGTGGTCAGCAGCCGGTGGAAGGCTTCGCACGCCGCCGCCAACATGAACCTGTGCACCGGGAAACCCTTCGCGCCGCAGATTATCACCATGTCGGAGAAATACTGGAAACAAATATTACTACAAGTTATCATATTTAAATACTAGCTATCGCCCGCGACTTCGTTCACATGAAATTAAAAAAAAAAACTACATATATGCCAAATTTCATTAAGATCTGTACAGTAGTTTAGGCTACAAACTCTAACAAACATCCATCCATCTAAACTTGTGTATTTATAATATTAGTATGCTTACTTTTAACATTATAAAGACGAAAGATGTATGGATGTTTGTTACTACGTTCAGAATGAACGTTTGTTAGAATTTGCAGCCTAAACGGCTGAACGAATCTCGATAAAATTTTACATAGATATAGAGAATAGTCTTGAAAAACACATAGGCTACATGTTTTTGTTTTTTTTTAAGCCGAAATCTAGTTAGGCATAAATATAGGATATAATCTCAAAAAACACAAACTTTTATTTTTTTTATTTCGGATAGAATCAGAAGCGACAGCTATCTTTAGTATCAAAATTTATGCTTTAAATTTATTATAGGAAGATTTAAGTGACTTTACAAACAGAACAATGCGTACGTCAGCAAAATACGTAGCTTAGCGTACTTAGATATGTAAGTACAAATGTTCCTTACCTGTTGACGGAGTAAAGTAGTCATGTTTTCTAAAAAAACGCTATTTATTGTCACCACTTCTGGTTCCAACGGTCGCGGAGGTCTAAAAGGGGCCTAGAAGAAAACAAGTAATATGTACCAATAGTATAGATGAAGTATTTAAGATGCTTTTACACATTTAAATGGCAAAGTATTTTTTTTTTATAACATAAGGTGACAAACGAGCAAGCGGCCACCTTAATCCGCCAAAATGGCGAAGCGACCGCTGCCCATAGACATCCGAAATTGCAGACGCGTTGCCTACCCTTATCCGACGGAGGAGACGCACATAAAGAGGATATCTCCCCTTCCTATGCATCTCCTCCATCGTCAAATCCACTTCCCCTTCCCATCCTCTCCTTATAAGAAAAGGGTGGTAAAGAGAAAGGGACTTAAATTAGGCCTCCGGCATTACACTCATCAGACGAAACACGGAATTGCCTCCATTTCACCCCTGTTTTCTGTGTGGTCGTGGTATTACTGGGGGCGAGCCCTGCAGTGCGAAGATGTTAAAGCGGGCACTACCACTGTCAAAGTAATTACTTACTTGCAACAATGGTCGTTGCACTCGCTTTAAATTAGTCATCCAGAACCTCTGCTGTCTGCGAGCGATCAGTGCAGCTCGGATCGCGTTCTCAAAAACCTCATTTACACCGTAATACGTGAAAACTGATGTCTCATAGTAATATATACCAAACTCATGAGCTAACGCACGACCTTGATCAGGCATTACTAAGTCGCTTTTCCTTGGAGCTCTAGAAAAGGTAATAAAACAACCTAATCATACTAGTTATTATAAATGCGAAAGTTTAGATAGATGGATGGCTGAAAGTAAGTCGATGAAATTTGTCACAGATACAGAGAATAGTCTGAAAGAACACATAGGCTACTCACTTTGTTTTTTTTTAAACCCACACGGATGGAGTCGCAGGCAGCAGCTATCTTACTAACATTATAAATGCGAAAGTTTGAAGGGATGAATGGATGTTTATAAGAGTTTGTAGCCGAAACGGCTGAACGGATCTTGATGAAATTTGGCTTAGATGTTTTTGTTTTATAATCCCACGCGAACGGAGTCGCGGGCGTAGTCTAGTATAGACTATACAATTAGAATATATATTTAGGGCTTGTCCCAAATTGTAAATTGTCTGATAACAATCGAACGTGTAAACTATTTGATAGAAATATCGGATGTTACCTTATCTGTCAGAAATGTCATTTTAAGCTATCTGAGCCTCTATCAGACAGTGGTGGGACAAGCCTTTGATAAGCTAATTTCATTAACTTTGTTATGTAACATTTATATTGACTTTTAGAGACGCAAGAGCCCTCACCCTTAAAGCACTAATAAATTAACAACCTAACGATTTTTGTTACTTTCAGAAATTGTATTTAAATAGACTTTTTCTTACAAAATAATTTACTTACCTAATAAATGGGCTGCGATCTTTACAGAAATTCAAATACGTCTCATCTCTATACATATAGCGAAGATCGTTTTTACAACCGACAAGCAACACTGGCGTGTTTGGACAGAATCGCCTACAAATAACACATAGCTACATTAATACTAAGATTATATCTATACTATTATAAAGAGGAAAAATGTATTTATGTATATATTGAAATAACTCAAAAACTACTGGGATTTCAAAAATTCAAAATTAAAAAGCTATGTTATTGCTGAGTAATATAGGCTACATTTTAAAATTCACGTGGACGAAGTCGCGAACAGCTAGTTGTTAAATAAAACATATCTTACCAATAAACTAGCTGTTGCTCGTGACTTTGTCCACTTGAAATTGTAATAGTAAAAAAATGTTCTTTTAGCCTATGTTTACTCAGCGATAACATAGCTTTTTTATGGTGTAAGATTTTTTTAAATAGACCCAGTAGTTTTTGAGTTATTTCATTACATAAAAAATCCATAAATCCACATCTTTCCTCGTTATACTATTATAGTAGTAATATTAGAAGTTTAGTTTGTTAGTTTGTAGCCTAAACTGCTGAACGGATCTCGATGAAATTTGACATAAATATAGAAGTCTGGAAGAGCTCATAGGCTTCTTAATTTTTATTTTTAACACCACACAGGCGAAAACGACTTTATAAGAATTATTTTAAATTGAATTTAACAAATATAAACTTACCTGATTTCAGGATACCACATGGCGCCGCAATTCCTTAACGATATCGGATTGGTAATTGAAAAACACAATAATACGACATCCGATCTGAAATAAATACGAAAGTTTAAACGGATGGATGGATGTTTGTTAGAGTTTGTAGCCTGCTGAACGGATATCGTTGAAATTTGGCATAGACGTAGAAGATAGTCTGGAAGAGTTATCTTCTATATGAATAGGCTTGTTTTTGTTTTTTTTTAATTGCACGCAGACGGCGTCGCGGGCGAAAGCTCGTATTGAATAATGTTGATTACTCTACAAATAAGGATTCACAGTGGCAAGTGACGTAAATGAACACCAAATTAATTTACTTTAGAGGTCACAGGGTTAAACAATCATATTAAGTTCCTCTAAAACAAAATGTGATTCCTTTCTTTCGCTGAGAAAGAGAAAGAAATATATTTTTATACTTGTATTGTAGAATTTAATATATTAGCATCTTGTTCTAGATTTACCTTCCATAAGCAAATCTTCTGTCCTTTTCGTGATCGCCAAAGGTGTCCCATAACCTTAGTGACACATTCACTCCGTCAACCACTTCCCAAGAACGTTCTAGAACCTGTTGATTGGAAGATTAGACCAGTGTTAAAATGATAGTACCTTGTAGAAAAAAGGAAATGAATTGGTCATAAAAGTCTTTGAATTTGTAGATATATGCAGTTCATCACGAGTGACAAGACATAATGAATCATAGGTCATCGGGATAAGGTCTACTTTTGCTCGTCATTTAACTTTCATATAAGCGGAATGGCCACTATCAGTCATTTGTACTCACGTCTTTATAAATCCTATATTGATCTATAGCCCAGACAGTAGGCACGTGTGTTGTCATCAGCTGGGAGAGAGACACGTGTTTGTTGCAAGCGCGGGCGCAGATTAACCGCGTCTTCCCCACCGCGGTATCTCCTACCACCACGCACTTCACCAGCTCCTGGTGAGGTTGCTCGTTGTCCATGGTCTAGTGGAAAATTATTAACAGACCATAAATTTAATATATTACATAATGTTGTTGATTAGTTGACTAGCTGTCCCCATGCGGCTTCATCCGCATGAAATGATTAATACTTTATTTTATTGTTTACATTTGAAAAGTGTCAAAATTCAAAAGCATTAATGACAACCTTGCTTCCTTTTTGTAACTTTATAAATAAATCTTTGAAATCCTTTAAATCTTTATGTTGGCAGCTTGTAGTTTACGTTTCCTTTCCCACATGAAGGTTTTTTCCAATTTATTTACCTCCTAAGTTTAATAGCTTGAAAATATATAGCCTAAATAGCGTAAGTGTAGGGCTTTTTGAATAAAAAGCCCAATCCCTATTCAGGGATGATTTGTTAAAAAATATACTATGATTGCTTTTTCAGAAACAAACTCTTTTTTTACAAAACACATGAAATGCTAGATTTCTTTGGTAATTTAGCTCCAGATTGGAATGTTTCTCAGAAAATAATTTATAAACTTAAACATAACCTACTTGTTCTTAATATTATAAATATTTAGTAAGTTAAATATAAGCGAAATTACAAATATCCATTTACTTGGTCCTTTGCTTTTCTCAAATTTTATATAGCCATAAATCTATACATATTACTGTTTCTAATATCGTTCTACTAGAGTTGCCACAACTTGAAATCAATACATTTTCCTACATCGTGCTCTATGGTAGAAAAATGGTTCATTCAATCCTTTCAAATACGCTATATAAATAATACAAATAATATAATTTGACGGCACTATTAATATTAATAAAAACACATGCTTACTTTTGTTTTTAATTGGAATGAGAGGTTTATTTTCTCATCCGGGTTTGACAGTGGAAATCCTTTTACAACGTATTAAAAGTAGTTGAATGTGGAAAAAACGTAATTTACGTAGTAAATGACAACGAACACGCCCAGACCTTTCAGCCCAACCCAATCATGCAAACACTTTAGCGCAAAAAAATTAAATACAGCATTTCTATGAAATCAGGTTAACGAAAATAGTACACTGTCAAATTAGTTTCTATAAACGTTTGCCTGCGACTTTGTCCTAGCGGAAAAATAATCACTCTAATATTATAAATGCGAAAGTTTGTCAATGTTTGTAACCGTAACGTTTGAAAGCATTTCGATGAATTTTTCTATAGATGTAGAGGATAGTCTAGAGCAACACATAGGGTACTCATTCTTGTTTTTTTTTAATTTCACGCGTAATTAGTCACTGGCGAAAGATAATCTAGTAATAAATATAGCTTGTTAATCAGTGATTTTTCCACTGAAATTTTGTTTTTTTTTTAAATCGGTTCAGTATATTTTGTGTATTCGATACATACAGAAATAACATCCCTGTTAATTCTTATAAAATTATAATACCAAAACGACGACATAAAATTGTCTCGGTCGTTAAGTTAGAGTGTGTTTAGCAATAAACGGTGTAACAAGAAACTTACTTAGAACTGGGGCACATTATAACTTATTTTACATAAAACAACACGCGACTTTAGAAATTATAAAAAAAAAACATTTTTCAAGTTTATAACTTGCTTTATCTTATACTACCCGTGGAATTAAAAAAAAATTAGTAAATAGCATATGAGTTCTTCCAGACTATCCTTAAAGGATGAATTTCATCGAGGTCCATTCAGCCGTTTAGGCTACAAACTCCAATAAACATCCATCCATCCATCAAATTTTTCGTATTTATAAAATTCGGTCGTCTTATAGAAGTCGGTTAAAAATAGTCGCTTCCCCTGTATCTACATGTCTATATGTATGCTAAGATCTTTAAATTTCTCAAGGTCTTGTCTATCATTTTCAGCACATTAATAAAAACAAGCTTATAAGACCATTACAATACAATTAATAACAAAACATCCAAAGTGTACTTCAATAACATGTTCACAAATGAGACATCCAATTCAGATACAAATAGAAGTTATTTTAGACCATTGTTAATTCCTGGTACCCACTTGGCCAGTACAGTTGTCTGGTAGTGCTTAATAGAACTGACAGTGACTCACTGCAGCCAGGTAATATTGGAGGGATAAATCGGGATAATATAGGTAGACCTAGAAAGAAATACCACTACCGGCTTAGGATAAAGAGGATGATCATGAGTGTGTCCATTCTATCCATGCCTGCACAACTGTCCAACTGTATTTGCAAAGTGTGAACCATGCATAACATTACCACATGTATCTAGTTGCAGCAAAAATAGTGTTTTATTGCAGAAAATAACTAGATTCTATGTCTTTTGGCGTTTTCTAACAAATAAAAACTATGTAGTATCAGATTTCACTTTTAAAAGGACCAAAATTATTAATGGAAATTCCATAAACAGCCAATTGTAACTATAAGACTATACATAACAAGGATTATGAATACAAAGAGCACATAGAAGGGGCTATCTATAATTGGATTGTAACACAATTGATGTCGTAATAATAATGTATGCTGTCATTGATAATTCCTATACTAAAGTCATGATATAATTCATTAAGACCAACCAACTAGATTTTAGTTAGTCTGCGCCTCAATCTGCCCGGATTAAAAAAAAAACTTAATATGTAGCATGTTTTGTTCCAGACTGTTCTACATCTGTGCCAAATTTGATAAAGACCTTTTCTGCTGTTTAGGTTGACAACTCAAACATCCATCCATGTAATTCTCACATTTATAATATTAGTAAGATAATAGTAAGTATCACATTTTAATCTGTAAAAAATAGTACTACAACTTAAAGGTTTTTGTTAATACCAAGAAATAAATAGAAAAAAACAACAAGTAATTACAATTTTGTATACTTGACAACTTCAGTATCATAAACATTCAAAGTAAATATTGAAAACCTAAGCTAACTTCCTAAGTTCCATTCACGCAGTCCTGGCTGGAATATCCTTTTGTTGCAAATAAAATTAAGCTTTATATGACTATAAGATTTGTTTTAAACAAACTTTATAAACTCACTCTTGTTTAAAAAATTTACTAAACCCTATCATATTTCAAACTGTTCCATTAAAATTAATAATAGCAATGTCATATGGCTACAGATATAAAATACTACCCGTTGCTTGCGACCTTGTTTGCAATAAAATAAAAAGTATTAAAAAACCCATGTTTCTCACCGATAACATAGCTTTTTAAAGGTGAAGGAATATTTGAAATTAGTCCAGTACTTTTGGAATTACTACAATACATAAAAAAAAATATCTTTCCTCTTTATAATATTAGTATAAGTATTTAAAATAATAATGTCAATTTTTTTTACAAATAAAGGCTGGAAATAACTCATTCAATTGTTGCACATTTCTATGACCACTTGAATGAAGTGGTTGTCTGCTGGTTCAATAAAATATCACAAGTGCATACATTAAAAAGATATTTCTACACATATGAATGACTAAGTTAGCTTGCAACTTAATTCACTTGGAATGACAACTTAAAAGATTATGTACATCTGTGTCAAAATTCATTAACAATCCCTGACCCAATTAGGTCTTCTATAGACATCCATTCATCTAAACCTGCATTTATAATTTTAAAAACTCATATGATTTAAGAAAAACAAATGATTCAATATTAAAAGATTTGGTAAATATTTGGACCTTAAACATTATTTCTTCATTATTCAGACACTACATATTTCCAATTTTATATATTATTTTTAGTTGGCTTGACTTTTTTAGTGAATTCAGATGGTCGCTTCTTGTCTACTACATTATCTAATAAATAAAAAAATAAATGAACACAAATAACAATATGTTGTAACTAGTCTATTGATACATGGATATGTTTGGAAAAAGGTATTAGGATATATTAAAAGCTCCTATGAAATAGCGAAAAATTATGCGGACAAGTTATTATTACAAAAGAAGAAAAAACATAATAATTTTTTAAATGTTGCAATTTACATGTATAAGCCGAAATATGAAGTCCCAAAAAGAAACAATGAAAAATTTTCATACCTTGAAACATCCTTCGTAACGGTAAATAATTAAAAAAAATAAAAGCGACCTCAACAATGATAGAAATAAAATTTTGAATTTTAATGTATTGAAAATTGAGTTTTAAAAATGGTAAACACAAATATTGAAAACGTCAGTTAATTTGACAATAATTTAAAAATGTTGCCTTTAATTAGTCAACATTTGCGCAATAAAAGATTAAAGAACGTAGATGTGTACTGTTCTTATAAAATAATTTAACTCAAATACATGAAAATATGTAAGATACCCAGTAAGTATTAGAAACATTGTCTTATTTGTTACAAATGTGGTTGACTAATAAAAATTATGTATTTAATAAAATGTAGTACTTATATATGATGATACTTATTAAGATTTATTAATAAATTTGGTGAAAATCGGGTATAACATGAGGTTAATGCATACTTGATTTGAATTCAATTGCACATTGTCACTACGTAAGCCTTATTCGAATCAAATTACAATTTAGCGTAACTTACATGTATTAGTATGCTTTCTTATAAATTAATTTTCAATTAAAAACATTTTCACTTTAAATTTCACTAAATATATTCACACATTAACACAAGTAAACGACATTTACTTAAAGAAAAAGCCGTGAAAAAATAAAATATGTCGTTTCTATCCGGAGCTAAAACAGTCTGAAGTTGATTTTGTAGCAATGCAGTGTTCTGCGCATGTTTTATGAATGAAGAGTCCCTCGCGCAGATTCTCTACAAAACGGAGCGAGCACATTTTAATTATGTTATTGATAATCTCTGATGAGTCAACGAACTTGTGTAAAACCTTTTGTTCTAACACATATATCAAGTCGGATTCGACAGACTATGAGATGCATTTCAGTTAAAAAATGCATTGTGCTGCAAAATTGATTATAAAATTGTCAACATCCTTATTAACGCTGAAGTATCAGAATGGACTCATTTTGTAACAAAGGCTTTTTGTTAGATACTTGTATAAGTAACGTTGAATGTTTTTATATAATTTGGAAGTGATTTGTATTATATGGAACTACATTAGACAAAAACAAGTTTCTTACTTTAAAGCGCCTAGTAAAATTTGCTACGCAATTACGGTTTTTTTTATCGTACATTTAAATTAAATCCATATTGTATCAGGGCATGCCTGTTACTATTTGGTATTTAATCATAACTTACGAGATTGCAGTGTTTTCATGTTTTTGTTAATTACAATAAATTACGAACTTAAAAATTGTAATTTGCATACAAATTGGGAAAATCCTTAAATTTTGAAGTCTGTTTGATGAATAATCTATGATGATAGCGTTCCGTTGATTTTTTTTCAGATTTTTTAAAATGTATTTCCTTAATACCCACATTCAATATTTGTAATGAAATTCTCCTTTACAAGTTCTTAATAAACATTTCTAAACAATTTATTAATAAAACGATAAGTCGTGATTCTTTCTTACGTTCAATTTTAACATTGGCCACCAAGAAATTCAGTTAGAATTAAAACAGCATTTTGAGACTTTTTGTCTTCAGGCTTCTGTCAGGTGATGGTTTTGGAAAATACACCGTGTTTTACAATTTAATAGAATATTGTATATTGGGACTATGACGCCAAATATTTTTAAATTATTTTACATTCGAGATACGTAACAAACAATTTTATACCAAAATAAAAATGGCTAACTTTGCGTTGCTCTGGAAGGCACGCATTATCGAGAAATATAGATCGGAATATGAAAAAGAGAAAAGTAATTCAGTGCTACAAACCAACGTTGAAGTTCCGAAAAACACATTGATGCAAAAATGGTCATATTACAGCTATAATACTAAAAAACGTTTGGTAAAGAAGTTCAAACATTTGTGCCCCGAAGGATCGTCCGTATCCAATTTGCTTGTTTATTTGACAACAGATCAGACATTTCCAAATTTCCTAATGAAGAGCGTCATCGGATTTATTGGAGGGATTGTATTTACATATTTATGCTTCATGTTTTTCGTATTTCAACTATCAATATCTTTGATGCATGCTACAATTATGAGTTCGATAATCGGCGTCCTACTTACTCTAGGATTGGCTTTTAGCTATCGAGTAAGGTAAATATTTTTTTCTTTTAATGCTCCAAAGACCTTTAATATCAGGATTGGTGTAATTCAACTTAGCGCATTGCGACTATAAAAGTTGAAGTTAAGTTTTATCCGCAATACGTCTTCAATGAGTAGGTAAAAGTAAAGATGCACTTTTTAAGACGACAAAAAAGGTTGTGACTTCTATCAAAGAATAGGTATAGTGTAGAGTCAATTATTAGGATTGTCAACACGACTGGTTATCTATCTTGCCTTTTCCGAATATTGTCAGAATAAGGACCTATCCCACCACTGGCTGATAGAGGCCCAGATAGCTTAAAATGACATCACTGTCAGATAAGGGAACAAAGTCCGAATTTTCCATAGCATATTTTACACGTTGGATTGTTATTACACAATTTACAATTTGGTGGGACAGGCCCTAAGCATTCTACTTTTTTCAGATGTCTTGTATTCCTGCTGATACCGCAATTCTTCTCCCGCGTGGGGAGATATACGTTGACCTGCTATGCTCTAGTACTAATACTAACCGGCCCTGCGACAAACACTTTAAAGAACTCTGAAGTATTATCCGAGTCAATGGCCTGTCATCAGGTAATTTCATACTTTGTATATTGTAGGTTTCCATTGCCATAACGCCTATCTGAAAATATCACCTCTCTTATTGGTTAGTGACCCAATAATATGATGTATGCCGTGGACAAGCGAAGTGCCTTTAGATTCGTATGTTTTCTAAAAGTTCAGTCAATTTCTCAGATCTTGCTTTATTAGACTTGGGGCCTGTCCCACCACTGGCTGTTAAAGGGTCAGATAGCTTAAAAATGACGTCAGTATCAAATAAGGGGACACAATCCGATATTTCCATCACATATTTTGTACGATAGATTGTTGTCTGACAATTTACAAGAATTGGGTAGGTACTGTAAGAGCCTGTCCCACCAAATTGTGATTGGTCTGATAACAGTCCAACGTGTGAAGTACGTGATGGAAATGTCGGATTTTGTTACCTTATCTGACAGTGGCGTCTTTTTAAGCTATCTGAGCCTCTATCAGCCAGCGATGGGATAAGCCCTAAATATTGCACCTATTATCAGGAACAAATAAAGACCAGCGTGAAGGATATAACGGATTCAATAAAGAATCCATTTAACGCAATGAAAGATTGGATAGAGACAATGACTGAAGGTATAAAAGGTATCGCAAAGAAGTTAAAAACAACACTAATTAGTACACATCGATTGGTGATTAGTATTGGTAAGTGATTTAATTTTATTGTTAGTACTTTTCATTCTAAATAAGTTAAATCGAATAATGATTGTTATACATTTTTTAATCATAAACTATTATTATAAATGCGAAAGTTTAGATGGATGGATGTTTGTTAGAGTTTGTAGCCTAAAGGGCTGAACGGATTTCGATGTAGTATGGATGTAGACGATAGTCTAGAAGAACACATATGCTATTCATTTTTGTATTTTTTATTCTACGCGGACGGAGTCGCGGGCGAAAGCTAGTTACAATATACTTTCACGTACAGTCGCGGAAATTCGCAGTGTTCTTCAGGATTGTTCTTGTTCATTACGAGACAAACTCCGCTTCTTCCTACAAATAACTAATTAGATACCAGTGTGAAACGGAGGGATATTAATAAAACAAACTAGCCGTGTATTACTAACCAATTTTTTTCTATAGACTCATATAAAATGCGTTGTATTTTTGTTCCAAATCTCGTTCCAAGATCCTTTAACGATTTTAAGTTTTGAGGTGGAACACCGCCAGTTTTCCCGATTGTACAAATCTTGCAATGGAAAATTTTCTAACATCTTATCACATATGTATTACTGCTTATATTCTCACAAGTATTGATTTAATAATTTCTCACCTTTATTAATAAAAATAATTAATTAAAAATGCAATTTTTTTGGGAATCGAGATGGGGAGATTTGAGATGACAGAGAAAGACGTGCTATCTTTTTTATTTTCATTCTTTTGTGACGCGACTTGAATTCTCGAGAAAATAATGTTTGTAATAAAACTCAACAAACATGAATTTTGAGTCTTTTTATGAATAAAGTATCGATGTAATTAACGTTATTCTGCTTTGTTGTAATTATAACGAAGTTTCTCGATTCCAGCCAATGTTCTAGAATCTTCCTTTCCATGGTTGAATTCGATTACTAAGAAATGTAACCAGAAGTTAGGGACGCCGTACAAGCATTGCGTCCGTATGTTGAACTTGGGTGGAGGTAGATTGTTACGATCTAAAGTACCCAGATTCTTTAACTATGAATATCTCGCTGAAGTATCATGTCAATCTTTGAAACGCTTCAAAAGAATATTTGAAATTGCTGATTATACCAGGACTACTATTGTTGCGACGATGAAAAGAAGTAAGTCTTTCTTTTTAATATTATAAATATGGATGTTTGTTAGAGTTTTCAGTCTAATTTCCTAAAAGGATCTTATTGAAATTTGGCATATATGTAGATCAGTCTGAAAGAACACAGGTTTTTTTTATTAAATTCCGCGCGGACAGAATCGACGGCGAAAGATAATTAAATTGTAATGTTCATGTCATCATCATCACCAGCTCACTATACGTCCTCACCGAGGGGTCGGAGCCTACCCTAAGTAGAGGGTGACTAGGCCATAGTCAACCACGCTGGCCCACTGCGGGTTGACTTCACACATATCTTCGAATTTCTTCGCCGATATGTGCAGGCATCACGATGTTTTCCTTTACCGTAAGAACGTCGGGTAAATTATGTACATATGAAAATTCGAAAATCACATTGGTACAGCGAGGTTCGAACCCAAGACCTGTAGATTACAAGTCAAGTGCGTAAACCACTGAGCCACCGACGCTTATGGTCATGTACAAGGAAAATAATGCAGTGGTCCATAATACTTTACGACTGTAAAGTGAATAGCAGTTAAGTAACAGAGTAACGTAGCGATACTTTGAATTAAATAGGTATTTCTTAGGCAGCTAATTACGACGCAATGATCAGACTGTTCACAAATGATTTCTTTATCAAAACTTCAATAAGAGTAACCCAGATTTCCGTATATTTAGCAGTGGATGTCTACGTGATTATGTTTTCACAATCAATATTCTCTTTGATATATCACTAGAGTTCAAGAGCTTTGCGAGTCGTGTCCAGTCGTTGCTCTGTGTCAAGATTCACGTCCACCATTCATATTCGTTTAGTAGCAATGCCAGTCGCTCTGCCAGTCAAGTCGCGGCTGGCATCGTCACTGAGATCAGGAATAGAGCTGATCCATTACTGACTTGGCTGTCTTGGAGCTCCTGTGTTACTAGCTTGTTTCTATTGCTCATTATTTTTAGGTAAGATAGTTCTTTGGCTTTTGTTTTTAATTTTAGTATTGTTTATATCTATCATGTTTGTGTCCATTGGTTACTAATAATGATTTACAGCCTTACAAATAAACGGTATAAAGTTATATTTAGGAATAAACTGAGTATAAACATAGTTTGTACTAATATTTGCTTATACTCAGTTTATTCCTGAGTTTAACTTTATATCGCGTATCTTTTTTTTATTTTTTTATAACATAAGGTGGCAAACGAGCAAGC
>NW_013527026.1:5500829-5515947 GCF_000836215.1 Papilio polytes
CTTCCCAACCTCTCCTTATAAGAAAAGGGTGGTAAAGAGAAAGGGACTAAAATTAGGCCTCCGGCACCACACTCATCAGACTGTACACGGAATTGCTTTCATTTCACGCCTGTCTTCTGTGTGGTCGTTGTATTACACCGGGCGAGCCGGCCCTGCAGTGCTAAGATATTAAAGCGGGCACTACCACTGTAATTTGTAAGGATTTCAAAGTTTACATTACAGGGCGAAAAAATACCAACACATGTACGATACAAGATCTCGTTTCGACAATCGTTATATTACTAAAGAGCTTAGGAATTTGGATTTTGAAAGGCTCAAAGAAGGCAAAGAAACGGTTCTGCCGTTGAATCGTCGAGAGAAAGCCAAGTATATTACTGTAAGTCTAATTTTTGTATTAGAAATAGGAAATAAAATGTTTTATGCAAATTTGATACTAATATCTATATAAAGTGATCCGATAAATGTCAGATTGGTATCATTATTGATTTTCTGCTCTAAATATCTTCATTAGCGAAGGCTTTTGTGATTGAAAGTTCAACCTTATACAATAAGCCAGTGATTCTCAACCACTGTGCAGCCAAATTTTTATTATTAGATTGTGACTAATCCTTTAATAAACGTTTAGTTATTAGTTTATTTCGTATGTTTATAATTTTTTTAATAAAATATTTATGCAGTGTGTTGTAAGTAAATATTTTTTATCTTTTACTTTGTGTCGCCAAATTTTGAAATCGTTAATGGTGCCGCAACAAAAAAAAAAGGTTGAGAATCACTACAATAAGCATTTCTTTGTCTTTTGTTAGATATCAACTTCGTAATATGTTTTTACATGTTGGAAAGGGGGGATGGCTGAAAACCAGCTCGACACTGGATCTCAACCAGTATCGGTTAAGCTGAGCCTCCCCCTTTTGCCATCTGTTACAATTTTTTCATGTATGTTTTTTTATATTTTAGAACTCTTTGTGTATTCTTGGATGGCAATAAAAGGTTTTTATTAAAATTATTTATTATTTTTCAGACAACTTCATTTAGATTATTGGCGTCAGAGAAAATCTATCTTACTCGATCTATTGTTCATATGGTGATTACAACATTTAAGCTACTTATTCATATGGCTGCAGACTACAGTCTGTATTGGGTTTTGATGACGATACGATATCATGAAAGATTCCAAACGCCTTTGCAACGTAAGTTGTGATTTTTACTTAGATTACGTGAAGTGTCTTATCTAAATAGTGGAAACAATTTGCATTGAGTTGTAATTTCTATTAGAGATGGTGAATATTCATAAACTTGCTATGATGGTTGATACTTCTTACTAATATCATAAATGTATGAAAGTTTAGATAGATGGCTGTTTGAGTGTTTGTAGCTTAAACGGCTGAACGGATCTCGACGAAATTTGTCATAGGTGTAGAGGATAGTCTGGAAGAACACATAGGCACATTCACTTTGATTTTTTTTAATTCCACACTGGTGGAATTTTAGTTACTCTTCTTTCGTGTTCATTTTCTGTTTTCTTTTCTTTAGCTGGACCTACAAATGCGGGTGTGCATGTATCAGGCAATGGTCCTGTGGCAGAAATGCTTCGTTCTTTGATTGGATTCTTGACTTTACCTCTGTCTGCACACCCTTCTTCTACAGTCTCCTGTCTACCTAACCCTGATCCACCTGATTTGTATCGTTATACACAAATCGGTAAGTGGACTTTATGGTAAAAGACCAATAATATAACATCATCATCATCATCATCTCCTTATCCTACTCTCGTAGGGTCGGCGCAGCAGGTTTTTGTCCTCCACATAACTCTATCATACGTCATCTTAGTCATCACTCCCTTTTTGATCATGTCACCTTTTACACAATCCATCCATCTCTTTCCACTACCTCTACCGATGTACCCTTCCACACTCATAACTAACGTTCTCCTTGTAACATGCGATTCATCCCTCCTCATAACATAAAAGACCAATAATGTAACATTCCTTCTTTTATCTTGTCTTCTAATAATTTAGTAATCCGATAATTTAGTACATCTTTACAAAAACAAACCACGCTAATGACTTTTTTTTGCCGAAGTGGAATGCGTTACGCATACTCCGTGCCTCGGGGCAGACACGAGAGTTATGAGCGACTCTCCCCCCATACAATATGAGGGCATACCTCACTAAACCCCTCCGTTCCCTCCTGACCATTGTGTGGGGCGCCACGGGATCGCTTTCGCTTGCCGCCGCGACACCCCACACCATGCAAATACCTAGATTCATTATAATAAGTCATCACTTAAAAAATCCTCCAAACTAAACTACACTTCCAAGCAGTAGAAGAAAGAGTCCTGTCCTAAATTATCTGGCATTTTTTACTCATTTGGTGTCTTATAAATTTTTATACACAAATAAACAGCTATAAGTGTTTAGTAAGGTTTATACCAGAATTCAACCGTATTTTTCGTACAGGTGTACTCATATTTCTTCTATGGTTCTTTGCTCTGTTCGAGCCTTATGGACTAAGACTGAGCCATGTTATAATGGGACATTATCGACCGGAACGCGCTAAAGCCAGAGCCTTATGGCTTTACAACCACATATTAAAGAGTAGAGGTATGATACCACTTACATAGGGTTAATAATCGATTCTTTCTTATTATTTGTCATCCTTCTAATAATTGGTGTCAGTATTAAACAATGTTATATGAAAATAGCGAAGTATGACGTATTTTGTGACGCTGTTAGTTTCGATGTTACTACAAATTTATTCTGAATATTCAACAGTGTGAGAGAATTTCACGCTCTATATATTTCGTTCCCGTTCTCTTGTTTTAATGAGGCGCTTGGAAAAGCTCTAGTCGTATACTTTTTTAATAAAAATATTAGGTATTTTTAAAGATATTAATAAAGTCAGTTCTACGCAACTAAGGCAAAGCAATTTGTACACTATATTCCTTTTACACCTCATATTGCTGTACTTTAACTTGTAAAGTAGTAAAAAGATTGTTCCTATTTATTTACTAGACATAACTTTCATATGTCTAATAATCATCAACTTGCCCTTGTCCCAACAGAGGGTCAGCACAGTATGTACTCTTACATAGATACAAGGGTACACAGTGCTCATAAAAAAATATATTTTTTAATTATAAACGTCGAATTAGATAACAAACACGTTAATTGTAACTATGAATTAGGGTACACATATTAAACAAAAAAATATAAAACAACAAGAGAAAATTTAAAAGCGTTACTGTTGGTAATTCAAGCCGAGGTCCCTTCCCTATTCATTCCTTTCTTTCCTTCAAGTTCGTTATAGTGTAAAGGACATCTGTTTGTATGATAAATTTAATACTTCAGGTGGTTTTATGAAGTTCGCAAGAAGAAAGTTGCATAAAGAATATAAGTATTTTAAAAAAGATGAACATACTTTCGTGGAATGGCTGGATTCTTTTTTACCGTAAGTAATATTTGTACATAAACTAACAGAAATTCCAAACATCTTTCATCACATTTGCTGAAGGAAATCACAAAAATGTAGAGTTATAAAATAATAGACATTCCTTTAAATGTTGTTGCAACTTTTTGTATCACTTCCCTAGGTCAACCGTTAAAATTGTGGCTTCTCTTTTTAATCCGTCTATGAATTTTTTTAAAAATTTCTGTAGATTTTTGTTTATCTTACTAATATTATAAATGCGAAAGTTTATATGGATGGATGAATGGATGGATGTTTGTTAGAGTTTGTAGCCTAAACGGCTGAACGGATCTCCATGAAATTTTGCACAGATGTTGAGAACGGTTTGGAAAAACATATAGGCTACCTAGTTTTTTTTCTACTTAGAGTCGCCAGCGTAAGCTAGATTACTATATTTCCTTTAATCATTCCAACTAAGCTCTAGGCTTCGTCTAGAATATGGTTCACGATAATAATCGAATGGCGGGATTCGGACCCTTGACCTCAAGATCGGTAGTCCATACTATAAACCATTAGGCTATTGGCGCTTATATCAGTATTTTTGTAGTAGAAGAGTTGTTTTTATTTTAGATGCTGGTGGTTACGTTGTTTATTAGGAACTATACCAAAAGAACCAAATTGTTTACTATGTGGAACTGTTGAAGAGCCAAATAAATTAGATTCTAAACTTGTCAGGTACTTGTAAGTTTAACGAAATTAGCATATTAAGGGTCTGTCCCACCACTGGCTGATAGAGGCACAGATAGCTTAATAATGACGTTACTGTCAGATAAGGTAACAAATTCTGATATTTTTATCACCTATCTTACACGTTGGATTGTTATTAAACAAATTACAATTTGCTGGGACAGGCCTTAAAAGTTTGTTCTTAATTTTCTATAGGGATTATGTTTTAGTTTTACAAAAAAAATGAGATTTAGATTTCAGTGACGTAAATTTTAAGCTTTCTGAGCTTCTATCAGCCAGTGGTGGGACATGCCCTTGATAATCTGGCCGTAGATATAAAAAAAATCTTTTGTGTTACTCTTGTCTAGGCCTTTTTATAAGAATTGGTTAATTAAAATGTTTTCTAATTTAGATGTGATACTATAAAATGTCCTGGAGTCTATTGCCAACATTGCTTCAATGATTTGGGACAGTTATGTACAATTTGCTTGAACCCTGTGGACTACGGCGACTTAAGTGATGTTAGTTTAGAAAAGTGAGTGTTAAATGTTCTTTAAATATTTGTAACGAACTGTTGCCCGCGACTTCGTCCGCGTGGTATTAAAAAACGTATGAACTATATAAATAACAAAAAGCTACGAATCCTTTGGGAACCGGACATTTATCGGAGATGAAGCTTAACCCGTGTATACTCCAGACTTTGTTTTACATCTGTGCCAAATTTCAATAAGATATGTTGAACCGTTGCAGAATGATCGAGTAAACATTAAAAAACTAAATTAATAAATCCCACAGGAACTAACTATTCCCGGGATAAAAAGTAGCCTATGTGTTCTTCCAGCTCTAAACCTGTGCCAAATTTCATGGAGATCCATTTAGCCGTTTAGGCTACAAACGCTAACAAACATCCATCCATCCATCTAAACTTATAATATTAGTCATTCTTCGCATTTATAATATTAGTCAGATATATCTAGATTTTTTCTTACTTAATATTTTCTCATTTCTAGAGGTTCTTCCGAAGATAGTAACAGTGATTGTCAGGATTTCGATGATCAAATGGACGCTGAGGATGATGAAAATTTTAAACAAGACGTGAGTTTATCTATACTAATATTATAAAGAGGAAAGATTTGTATGTTTGTGTGGGAATAACTCAAAAACTACTGAGTCGATTTCTTTCTTTCGAAAATTTCTTACACAATTAAAGAGCTTCGTTATCAGTAAGTGATTTAGGCTATTTTTTTCACGTGGACCAAGTCGCAAGCAACCGCTAGTTATAAAATATAACAATTGTTACTAAACATGCAAATATTCTGTAGTTAAAAACTGTGTTACTACTTCCGCTTGTCTATGTTAAGAAATTGCTAATTTATGAGCGAATAAAATGAGTAAAAAGCACATTATTTTTTATTTTAGCACAATACTATTGACAAACAAAAAAACATCTGTCGGTTTGAATTATTGCCAAAAAATCAAACCGATGCAAGAAATTTGTTTATATCTCAAACAAAAAGTAAATTTACAGAAGAGAATTCATACAGATTTAAGAATGGTCGACGTCCTCTTGCTGAACTGAATGGGAATCAAAGGAAAGAAGACATTTTACAAAATTTCCATAATGGTTATCACCTTGATGTAAAATTTGAAACGAATTTACTGCCTTTAAGTGTATCTAGTAAACAATACAGTAATATATATCCTAGCAGCACTTATTACCCTACAAGTGTTGATGAAAAAGTTGAAAAAAATTGGAGAATATCTAAACACAATGTGAAATTCCAACTCGATAAAGATTACCATAAACATTCAAAAGAAAATAAAGAAAACAATGATTCTAGAAGACTTTATTCAAAGTATAATGATGCTGGAGACAATTTTAAATATAGGAGGAAAATTAAAGAAAAGATTGACGGAATTAAACAGAAGCCAAACCTTATTGATTATCTGAGAAGTAAAATAAGCAAGATGCAATTTCGTAGAGTAAAACTATTTTCCACAAGTCTACCTACATTGTGCGATTCTAAATATAGCTCCTACAAATCCAGGAATAACTTGCACATCTTAGCATCAGGTTGCAGTGATTATCCTTCCCCAAGATCTAGTTACTATGAGATCAAATTTAAAGCCAGCTCTCTAACTGTTTGTAGAGTGGAACAATCTAATAAATTTGCCAAAAATCTGCGACATAATTACAAAAGCATTATACGGTGCAGCAGCAAAGATAGGAAAAGTAATTCTCGTCTGTTCGCCAATGAAACTGATTATTGCAGCTGCGATTACAACTTCATAGAACCGCAGAATGTGTCTGATTATTGTAAAAGTTCTTGCTTTATAAAATCTAATAAATCAGAAACGAATTCTAAACAAACGTTGGACAATAAAAAATCTAGTAAAACGCCTCAGGATGAATCTAACAAAGAAGATTTATCTAAAACTAACGAAGGCAATGATAATTCAGCAGGTCAAGGTGATAAGCAAGAACCTAATAAACCCGAGAGTAAAAGCACTTGTCGTTGCATCAAGCGTATGCGTAGGTTATGCTTCTGTCGACATAGGAAATTCAGTTTCACCCCGTGTTCAGTTTTCAAAAAGGTGTTCAGAAGTAACAAGAAAATCTCACCCAGATCTCAGAAAACTAATCATAAAAAGAGAAAAAAGAACAACAGTCACTCTTCAAGTCGTAAAAGCGATGAAAATATCAAAGAAGATGAAGCTGCTAGAATTTATAGACTGTCTGAATACATCGGCCAACAGGATTGGAAGAAAACACAATTTAGTAAATCTAATCATTTGGAATTAAAAAAGAGGAAGATATTTAGAACTAATTCAGCTAAAAGTCTGCACAGACTTAAACTTCATTCTGGATCTAAAATGGTCGATGTTGTTAATGTCCCAAAAGTAAGTCACCATTTGACCTAAACTTGGTATAAATTATATTATGTGTATATTATTGAAATATTTACCTTTATCAGGCTAAACAAAAGAAGAATAGAAACAATAGGAAATTAATAAATGCAATTGAAGATGTAATAGCTGGACAAGAAACTGATATTGAATTGAAATCAAATTCGAAGAAAATGACCATCACAACAGGAGACGATACCAGTAATGTGGTTTTTATAATCTATACTATCTATACTATCTATGTCTATATCTATATCTATATCTATATCTATATCTATATCTATATCTATATCTATATCTATATCTATATCTATATCTATATCTATATCTATATATCCATATCTATATCTATAATATATCTATATCCATATTATAAAAAAGCGTAAACACACACTTCTTTTTTGCCTAAGGTGTCAACAATTACAGCATATTTTTGAATAACCCTTTTTTAAATAAATAGCCCTACACTTAGGTCACGCTTTAGGGTAAATATTTTAACTCTATTAAACTTAGGGGATAAATATTTTGGATAAAATTCCTAATAAGGGAAAGAGGCCATAAGTTGCTACCAACATCAAGGAAGCAAGGTTGCCAAGGTTTGTCATGTCATGTCATTTTGACATTTGCTATAAAAAAATTGACAATAAAATAAAATTTTCATGATTTCATGCGGATGAAGCCGCACGGGAACAGTTAGTTTATAATAAACTTAGATAATGGATTTATGTACCATATCCACTTTGCTAAAAAAAATATTGTTCTCTTTTTAATGTATGCTTTGTTGATTGAAAAATTTCTTTCAACAGCGAAAACACCGAAATCCTTACTGACACACAAATGGTTTAATAATTACTACTCCTTACTACCGAATACATCATCATTTTCTTTGAGAACGATTATGAAGGCAAAGAGAGCAGGTAGGCTTAAAAAAATATTTCATTCGAGTAAGGGAATAAAAAAATGTAGTTACTTTAATGTTTAAATCACTTGAACTTCATCTGAAAGGTTTTTCATTTTTCAGCAAACTCTGTCTCTGATTATGGAATGTCTCGAAGTTTAAGATATTATTGTTCCATAGGAAATACTGAATTTGATCAAATTGATTGGCCGTAAGTTTGTTTTAAAATAATTGTATAAAATGATTTGTTATTTGCTAACGTTGTTATTTGGAACAGGGATGCATTTAAAACTAGAGGTCTAACGAAACATTTATTGAAAAAGGAAGAAGGAACTTTGAAATCGGTAAGTCGTATTTGTGACTGATATTTATTTCTGGGGTGTAGCACGAAAGTTTGCGAGATTATTCGTAACGTCATCGAAAAACTGTTTGGTTTATTATAGTGCGGTTAGTGTTTGTTTTAAATTTGTCGTCTTCGATTATTTTCTTGCAATTTTTTATGTTACGTCTCCAGGTTGATGATCTCGTAGTGTTTTTCTAGTTTAGTTTTTGTTACTTGTTTCTATGTTTTGGCATTTTTGTTGTAGTTAAAGGGAGAGAGTGAAGCCTCCCCGTATCACAGCTGTTGCTGCAGTTCCGAAGGTAACTATTTTTAATCTGTTTTTATTCAAATATCTGTTTTAAAAAAATACACAAGTAGAATAATTTTCTTTTTTGTTTCAGATATATCCAAGAAATATTTGAACAATTTTAAACATTACCAACCCAATAATTTAGGCAGTAAGTTGTTAATTTTATTCTTGTTTACTAAACGTACGTACGTACATTATAATATTTCAAAATGTTATTTATTTTCAGCATCTTCGGTTACGTTTAATTTCAAAACTGAATTTGAAATGCTATCGAAACCGGTTCGCGGTATTAAACTTAAATCCATCAAACAGTAAGTTTACACCCTTGCTACAAGTTTTGCCCCTGACTTCGTCTACACAGAACTTATTAACAAAACTAATTGTGTATATACATACGTTCGACTTCGAACGGTAAAACTGTTCGTGTCTCCATCGCTTGTTACGCGCTCTCGCTTGCACACTCCGTTCCAACGAAACGTAACAAGTAGTGATGTTTTTCGTGGGCGTAGTCTATATTCATCGATTTAGAATGTACGCACACTTTTGACTAAACTATCGCACAACTGTTTAGTCTCCCTTTGATTCCTATGAGCTTATATGGAGGTGCACACTACTCGAGTTTTTAGTTGTGCAACTAAACAGTTGCATTGGCTGCGAAACAATCAACAATCGCACAACAGTTGTGCGATGGTTTAGTAAAGGTGTGCGCGCGCTCTAACATCCTCATAGACCACTTTAAAGTTTGTTTTCAAATTGTTTTTCTTTTACAGTGCAATGTCTGATCGGTTTCTACATTTGAGGTAAGTGGAATTATCTTATATTCAAATAAAATAAGCAATGTCTGACCCTTAGAGATGCACTGCTATTGTCAGAAAATATGTGACACCTACATGGACATAGAAAAGGTCATAAAACGTAACACGTCAAAGTATGAAAAGGTTTGACCCTGTTTTGACATTGGTATAAGGGCGCTAGTGAGCTGTTGCAATTTAATTTGGATTATGCCCACCGGACAGATAACTTGTCGTTCTATATTAACTAACTATTGTTTGCGAATTCGTCCACGAGGAAATAAAAAATCTACAAAAAAAAATTAACATAATTACTCGGTAACTATGTAGCATCTAATGATTATTTGTACTCTTTCCAGTTGTTTTTACGGTTATTTTTACGCGCAAAATACAAATCTTCTCTTTATAACATTTGGTTTTAAAATGTTGTATATTTGTTAGTTATTTATTTCTTCCGTTTACTACTCAGTTGATTTCAATGTGACAGTTTAGGGCTTTAGGACAAACCTATTGTGGGGTTCTTTTCTCGAAAATACCTCGTGATCACTACAAATAGACAACAGATTTTAACGGTGAAAATTATAATTAAGGAGGCAAATAATAAACTAAACATGTCGACATGATCCATGACGAAGTTTTACTACGGTGTACACCTTCCTAATTCCTGTTCTATTACTATTTTAGTAAGAATTCACTAAAAAGGTCATCATCTTCCATCTTATCCTACTTCTGTAGTGGCGCAACAGGTTTTTGTCCTCCACATAACTGTCATACGTCATCTCATTCATCTCTTTTGTTTTATATCATGAGGTGGCAAACGAACAATCGGCCACCTGAATAGACATCCGCAATTGCAGATGCGTTGCCTACCCTTGTCCGAGGAGGAGATGCACATAAAGAGGATATTTCCCCTTCCTATGCATCTCCTTCACCGTCAAATCCACTTCCCCTTCCCATCTTCTCCTTATGAGAAAAGGGTGGTAAAGAGAAAGGGACTTAAATTAGGCCCCCGGCACCACACTCATCAGACGAAACACGGTATTGCTTCCATTTCACGCCTGTCTTCTGTGTGGTCGTGGTATTACACCGGGCGTGCCTATTCGTGCTAAGATGTTAAAGCGGGCACTACGACTGTTAAACACACCCCTTCTTAATCATGTCACCTTTCACACCATCCATCTTTTCATCTCTCAATAAGGAGGTCAGAATTTAAAAAAAGAGTTATGTTAACCTCTTTGTAAAAAAATACTAAAGACTTTGACGATGATAGCAGAACTTTCAAAATGACTGTCAATCAAAATGTCAGAACTGAGGTGTCATGTATTAGGTTTGTTGCGCAAATATTCAAAATTTTATTCCAGTATTTTAAATACATTCAGTGAACAATTGCTGTTGTTTCTTCTACCCTCATTCCTATCGGATCTGATGCTGCAAAACGGATAAAAATTATATGTAGAATAGACATTGAAATGGGATCTTTATTTAAGGTGTGATTTCTCGTATGTTATAGATTGTTTATGATTGATTTCTTTTCAATCTTTATCCTATTAACAACTAAATTTAATTTTATAACGAATATTTAATTAGTTATTTTCTAATTTGTAAAGACATATTTTTTAAACGTCTACGTAAATATTTGGAACACATCTTGATATGTTTATTTTTAAGTTTACTTGGGTGTCTTTATGAATGATCGAATTTAAAATTCTTAATGCTACACTATATAGTTGAAAAATAATCTTTTCGCTCTGAATTTAATTTAATTTGTATTAATAATGGTGTAAAGATATTTATATCTCGACGTTGAAAGTAATTCTAATTTGTGTAAACTAACACTCGTGTTTGACATTCTCTACTTATATTTGAACTTAAGTGATATTGTTTTTAACTTATAATATTATATCTAGCTAACACAGGCTTTTGGATTTTTCGTGTGTTTATTATTATTTTTGCAATAAAGAAATAAACGTCTTTGGATTATATCGTCATGAAGATTATGAACAATTCTCTTTCAGATTAAGAAATCCACTGCCGTTGGTAAGAGATTTTTACTCGAGTATGCTTGATGCGAAAATGAGAAAAACACATGGTAAAGAAAACGACGGTAATTATAACAATTGATTGTTTTTTTAAATAATAAAAGAATCGATACTTATTTTGTCCATGATAACATGAGATAAATAAACAATTTTGAGTTTGCAAATAACAAATTATTGGGTCTGGTATTCAAATTTAAAAGACAATATAATTAAATCGACACAATTTGTATGCGATTTGTGCAGCGACTCTACCGGGAATTATGTCGATACGAATGCTTGTAAATTTTTGCGCTACGCTCTCGGGATTTTAAAAAAATAACATGTCCATGGTACAATTGTAATGAAATATGGCATTATATACAACTGCGGATCCAGGGGGGGTCATGGGGGTCTTGACCCCTCCTGAGCTGGTTGGTCAATAGTTTGACAAAATATATTTACATATTTTGTCAAGCTCTTGACTTCACCACGACTATGTGACCCCAGGATCGACCCTTGATCACATAGCGCAGTTATGTGGTCTCAAAATCTTTGCAATTTTTTTTCAGGTAAATGTAAAGCCGTAACGGTTCATCCGAGACGTAAATCAGCGTATGTTTTATCCGCATTACTTTTAAATTTTTAATTAATTGTGTAGAACAGAATAACATCGATGAAATTATGTTCTCGAATTGTTAATATATCATGTACTAGCTTTCGCCCATGACTCCGTCCGCGAAAGAAACAAAAGTAAATAGCCTAAGCGGTCTTCCAGACTATCCCCTACAATTATGCCAAATATTATCAAGATCTGTTCAGCAACAAACTCAACAAACATCCATCCATCTAAATTTTCGCATTTATAAAATAAAAAAATATGTATTTGTATTGATTTTCTTTAAAAGGACTTGCCAGTGCGACGGTGTCTGCGACGCTGAATTAGGCGACTGTCCAAATTATGAATTTAAGAAAGAACGAGTTGGTAAGTTTATGTAATTAAACTTGTATGAAACATGCCATACCAAATTTAGTTTCTTTTTAGTTTACAAAACATGCAAATTTTTAACTTTATGAAAAGTCAAACCAAATTAAAAACGCAATAATATATTGTATAACTACATTCTTCATGTTCTATTATGGACCCCTTATTTAATTTATGATTTCAAACTCAATTCTTTTCATTATTGCAGAATCGACCAATCGACGCCCTATGCTGTAAGTATTATCCCATCATCCATTTGGTCAACAATATAGGTTGTCTGTTTTAAACATTTAGTCACTTGATAACGTTTACCAAAAGAACAACCAAAGACTACGATGGTTATTTTTCTTACGGTGGTATTAGAACTCATGAACTACGTAAAAGTCGGTCCTATTAAATTTTTGTAAATTATCTGATTACAATCCAACGTGTAACATATGTGATGGAAATATCGAATTTTGTTACCTTATCTGACAGTGACGTCATTTTTAAGCTGAGCCTGTATCAGCTAGTGGTGGGACAGGCCTTAAAGCTTGGAAATGTACCATTTCATAGTATAAGTGCCAATTGAGTAAACGGCCGTCTAATTTCTCTAAACACAGAAGACCCTAGATAAGTCAAAGTCCAAGGAAAACAAAATATTTTGAGTTATAAAGGTTTTAAGTTATCAAGGGTCTATGTTATAGAGGTTTTGGGCTCTGATGGGAAGGGAACGTATTATTTTTTGAAGTTATAGAGGTTTTTAAGTAACCGAGGTTTGAGTTATCGAGGTTCTACTGTATATCGAAGTGATAGTCCATAGACATGCGTAGATACGTTACTTACCTTGAATCGACAGATAAGCGACGCATGAAATTAGGATATTTCCCCTTCTTATTCTTTCCTCTGCCACCGTTACTTTATTAACGTTGGTATGATACCTAGGGATACCTCGTGTGAGACACGAGAATTGCTGGTACAGAAGCCAGAGTTGTCGAAGACGTCGACAGGGAATCAGGCCGCTTTTGAAATGAATCGGAGAGAATATCCAACATCAACATGTAAGATAAACATAAATAAGTTAATTTCAAGTTATAACTTATGCAAAATTATTGAAACTAACTTGTTATTGTAATAACCCAATAGAGCAAAGATTAAATTTACGTTTGCATTGCAGTGTAGGTACCAACTTTGATGACATTGCAATTTACCTAAATCCAAACCAATATTACTAAGCTTTTTTTTTATTATAGCTAACAACAGTCTTTCTACAGTTAACATCAGAAGTATGTCTTTGTAAGTGCAATCATAAATTATTACATGTTATAGCTTTTCCCCGTGACAAGCCTTGCGGAATTTTATTAAATCAATTAGTAATAAATATAGTATACGAGTAGTTATATTATAATTTATTGCAATACCTTAGTAGTAGTTTCTAATGGAAAAGATATTTTGATATCGGTACAGAACCTTTTGAGTTTATTCGCTACAAAAAACGCGTCTAGTGTATATTTACTAATTGTAGCATATTTTAAATTGTCTGTCTGTCTTACATATATTTATGATGATTTCTTCCTAGTGTTTTTATTTATTTTCTAGCCTCATCGTACAAAAATCCAGAGAGCAGCCCAGCAACACAGACCCAATGCAAAGGGTGGAAACAGTTAATAAAAGTGTTGACACTTCACACTCGGTATTACGTCAGAGAAATGAAATAAGTGAGTAAATAACCAATTTCGGTGATATTTAGGACTTAAGAAAAAGCATCGTATATAATAAAAATAGTTAATAAACAATGAAATCATCATCATCATCAGCTCACTATACGTCCCCACTGAGGGGCTCAGAGCCTACCCTAATAAGGGGTGACTAGGCCATAGTCAACCACGCTGGCCAACTGCGGGTTGGTTGACTTCACACATATCTTTTGAATTTCTTCGCCGATATGTGCAGGTTGCATCTCGATGTTTTCCTTCACCGTAAGAATGTCGGGTAAATTGTGTACATAGGAAAATTCGAAAAATCGAAAATCACATTGGTACAGCGGGACTCGAACCCAAGACCTGTAGATTACAAGTCAAGTGTTCAAACCACTGAGCCACCGACGCTCAAACAATGAAATAATATAAAATAATTTAATGATTTATTTTCAGCAAACACGACACCAATGCACAACAAGACACACACAGCGTGAGTTATAATTTTAATTTTATTCATATGTGCAAAAAGACACCCAGATTCATCATAATTTAAAAAATAAAGATATAATGTACTTATTTACTTTATTTTTATTGCCTATTTACCCACAAAATTCTTGTGATGAATTGTCGAATCATTTTTTTTCACGTTAGTGTTCATCTGCATGAAATTAAAAAAAAAATTATAAACTTGATTTTATTTCTTTATATTTGTGATTTTTCAATTGCAAATATCAAAATTCAAATGCACAAATGACAACTATGGAAAACTTTGCGTCCTTGATGTTGGCAGCTTGTAGCTTATTGTCCCTTTCCCACATAAAAGTTTTTCCAATTCATTTACCCCCTAAATTTAATAGCGTAAAAATGTATAGCCTAAAGCATGTTGTAAGTGTAGGGCTTTTTATTAAAGGTAGAATTATTCAAAAATATGCTGTGATCGCTGACATCCTACGACACGAAGTAGTGTGTGTTTACGCTTTATTATAATAGTATAGATAGATGTTTTAGCAGTAAGCTATTATACTATTTTATATCTCAGTGTCGGCTCCAGTCATTTTGTAGAGACGGTATATCGGCCTG
>NW_013527026.1:5516326-5529774 GCF_000836215.1 Papilio polytes
ATTTGTTATTTTCTGTGTGTTGTGATTTTTGTAAGTGCTGTAGTGTTCTGAACAGATTAAATGATTATTATTATTATTATTATTATTATTAATTACTAACTCTGGCCCGAGAATCTGTCTGTGTGGAATTAAAGAAAAAACAAAAGTAAACTTACTTCGCCATTTTGGCGGATTCGGGTGGCCGCTCGTTTGCCACCTTATGTTATAAAAAAAAAGTAAATAGTCTATATGTTCTTCCAAACTATCCTCTACATCACTCTAACAAAGATCCATATCCAAATGTTTTCATTAATAATATTAGTAAGATAGTTAACATTTAAAATCATCCACAGATAAAACTGTTTCCACATATACACCAAGAAAAGTTCAAATGTAAGTTAATTTAATAATGTCTAAATATGAAATAAATATAGCTTATAATATTGCACTTTCAATAATTTTAACAATTTGAATAATTGTTTTTCAGGACAAACCACCAGAAGCCGTATATATTCCGACCTACGCACAATGAAACCAATTGCCCGGAAGATCCCACTTTGCCGACACATCCGGAACCTTTAGGACTTGGCTCACCAAGAATTAAAGGTTTTTATCTTATTATAATACTAGCTGTTCCCGTGCGGTTTCATCCTCATGAAATTATGATAACTTTATTTTGTTGTTTATATTTGTCATAGTAATTTAACTCCTTTGATGTTGGCAGCTTGTAGTTTATGACCCCGTTCCCACATGAAGGTTTTTTCTAATTCTTTTACCTCCTAAGTTTAATAGCGTGAAAATATGTAGGCTTAAGCGTCTTGTAAGCCTAGAGCATTTTATTAAAGAAAAAAATATTCATCAATACGCTGTAATTGCAGACTTCCTACGCCACAAAGTAGCGTGTGTTTACGCTTTATTACATTAGTATTGAAGTATAGATAGGTATACAATTTCCTGATTGATACATTTTTTTAATTCTGTCTGTGTTTTAGGTGACGATCACAATTCATTTCAAACGAGGCAACGAACAATAGCTACAAGGTAAGTAGTTCATTGGTTAAGAATTTATGGTTACCATGGCAACCTTGCTTTTCAGCTATTGGCTTGCAGTTTTAGTTAAGAAAATTGAACCTTTGTTTGCAGTGGAACAAACAATTATGAAGACGCGGGAAGTGAATGGGAAAGGCAGTACCAAAAGCATTGTCAAGGTAAGATTCTATGCTGTTTTGAGAATAATCCTGTAGTAAATATAACTATGTGATTTGTAATTTTAAGAGCTTCCTCAGACTCCTGACTGTAAGATTATATCCAAAATTGTTCTAAGCAAAAATCTGTAATCAAGTAATCATACTAATATTATAAATGCAAAAGTTTAGATGGATAGATGTTTGTTAGAGTTTGTAGTCTTAACTGCTGAACGGATTATGAAATTTGGTACAGATGTAGACGATAGTCTGGAAGAACACATAGGTTACTCAATTTTTTTTTTAATTCCATGCGAACGGAATCGCGGCCGCATGCTGGTTTATCATATATTTAAGAGTTCCCTCAAACTTTAGACATTTTATCGATAGTTTGATCTGATGGGCTTGTTAAGCCAAAATTATTTAGACACAAAATCGATTTAATAATACAATTCTTTATCGTGCAGGGACTCTAATGGTTCATTGCTCGTACTTTTATTTTCAGAAAACGAAGCATTAGAACAAGAAAGAAAACGTAGATTGCAACGTGAAGATAATAGAAACAGACTCGAAAATCGCATAACACAAGGTGTTCCAAAACGAGATAGTTTGACAAAGATTAGAAAACGATCAGAGAAAAATTCCAGCACCAATAAAAGTGACAATTACGAGTCTTGTTTTCAAACTGAACGACATTGTCCCAGTAATGATAGTCCAGTTAATAAAAACAGTCGTGATGTTTACACCAGTCCTCAAAGAATAGCAAGTCGGATAAGTCGAGATAGATACCCCAGTAATGATAGACAATTTAACGAAAGAATCGGTAATTCCAATATTGAAAGGATTCTCAGTCGAAATTCAGTATATGATAGGAATCCGGACCGCGAAAGACATCATTCGTCCTACGATAGATTTTCTCCAGTCTACGATAGACTTCTTGGCCATGACAGATATGCCAATTTCGAAAGACGTAACTCCCGAATCCCTCATGAAATCCAAGAAAGCTATCTAGGACGTGACAGATTAGGTCCAGATAGACAAGATTTTCAGAACGTACCAGTTAATGTGCCTGAACGATTGGAACGGAAAGAACTAAGTAGACGGGAACGTAAGATGCGGGATGAATCTCGAAAACCGTCGTAAGTAAGCTGCTATTGTATTATCTATACTAATATAATAAAGGAAAGATTTGTATTTTTGGATTTTATATGCATTGACATAACTCAAAAACTACTGGGCCTATTTCTTTCACGGTTAGAGAGATAATTTATCTGTGAGTAAAATAGGCTATATTTTTTTAATTCACGCGGTCAAAGTTGCAAGCAACAGTTAATCTATGTTTTCATTAAGCTTTGGTATTAAGTAAAGTTAAAATCTTTTAAAGACTACCTTTTAGTTTCTTTAATTACAGGAAACGTGGTTTAGATGCTGCGGAACAAGTGGACTGCGAGTGTGGTAGGTTTTTATCGTGAATAAAAAAATGCTTTTTACTGTTATTTTTATAGCTATTGGTTTGAAATAACAATTGTTTAATTTCACAGCGGAAGTTGCTAAGAAAACCTCAAAAGCAACTGGAAAGTGAGTTGTAAATAATCATAAAATGTTACGTTATTTTTGTGTTTATTAGGTATTTAAATTTTGTGTTTCTTTTTCTGCAGGGGTGATGCAAAAAAGTTTAGAAATTCAAAAGCGAAAACAAAAACAGCGTAAGTATTAAATAAGTGTTCTACATAATGTCTAAATTGTAAAGGTGATTAAAAAAATGAAAAAAACCTTTTTTTTTTTCTTTTTCTTTTATTTCCTCAGAATATGTCAATGTCCACCATCGCCGATGTTGAGAACACCAAAATTGACTAAAATGAAATCAGATACCAGAATGTCAACCGATGAGGATATGGGTGAGCAAATCGAAACTTTATTATGTGTTCCAAGGTTTTATTCTATTTTGTAAGCTTTTAAATACTATACATGAGTTAGTGGTCCTTCGAGTCGGATTTTGACCCAAAAATAAAAAATAACCTATTTTCTTTGGCTCTTTTAACTTTCGAGCTATCACAAGCATAGTTAGGACTTGTTGTTATTTGATTATTGTTGCAGATTTAATGGAGGAAGTGAGAACGGCATCCCGATGCAGTTTAAGGGGCGGCAGGACGTATACAAAAATGATTTCAGCTGCAACGCCAAGTTCCTTCCCGAGAATGACTAGAGCCAGATCGGCGTGAGTATTTCCAGTAAATATTTTTTTTTTTACATTTTACAACAAAATTTTGTATACTTAACAAAAAAAAACAATCTTATTTTTTATATCACAAGTATTTTTGTGTGTGGGTGTGACTTGTGAACTGAAAAAATGATTTATGTGATAATACGTAAATAATTCTTAACTATTTTTTTTATAATATAAGGTGGCAAACGAGCAAGCGGCCACCTGAATCCACCGAAGTGGAAAGCGATCGCTAACCATAAACATCCGCATTTGCAGATGCGTTACCTACCCTTAATTGACGGGGAAGGAGACGCACATAAAAAGGACATTTCCCTTTCCTATGCGTCTCCTCCACTGTCAATTCCACTTTTCCTTCCCATCATTGCCTCTTGAAAAAAGGGTGGAAAAGGAAAGGGACTAAAATTAAACCTAGTGATATTTCTGTTATTTTGTTTGATAATGTCTTTTTTTTAGATCGTGCACTTGGAATGTGCAAAGTGAAAGTGAGATTGGAGACTCGTGGAGCCATGAGATGCGTCGAAGCGTTTACACTACTACATCAAAGTAATTAACTTAAAAATATTGGAAAATACCAAAAAAAATTATATTTGAATATGTTATAGGAAATCTTCGTCTTCATCTACAAGAGTTAAATAATTTATTTCTTCGTAACAGGTTGTTCGAGCGAGAACCATCTCGAACGTATGGTGTTCCTACATCGATGGATTGTAACGGTTGTTGTAAGTTTATCTAATGAACTCCCTCAGGACTATTAAACTACTCGAGAGTTTTATTACCTATGGTTTATTTAATTCTATTTTTCTAGCTGACAATAAATCGCTCTCATCCCAATCGTCTCGTGTCTCGTGCAGTAAATCCTCGTAAGTGTTAAAATATTAGACAACTATCTGTGTTCGCAACACCGTCCACGTGAACATCAAAAAATATAACCTACTAGCTTTCGCCCGCGACTCCCTCCGCGCGGAATTGAAAATAAACAAAAGCAAGTAACCTATGTGTTCTTCCAGACTATCCTCTACATCTATGCCAAATTTCATCGAGATCCCTTCAGCCGTTTAGGCTACAAACTCTAACAAACATTCATCCATCTATCCATCCATCTAAACTTTCACATTTATAATATTAGTAAGATGTTACTTAGCTATAGCTCTTTAATGGTGAAAGAATTTTTGAAATTTTACTTCGTGGGTTATTTCAATACATACAAAAATACAAATCTATCCTCTTTATAATATTAGAATAGACAGATGCTTAAATCCTTTTCGTCTCATCTTACCTGTTACATAGTCATCGAGTAAAATATAGCCTAAGTTACTCCATGACTAAGTAGCTTTATAATAGTTAAATAATATTTAAAATATACATAGTAGTTTTTAGTATCTTAGTCACATATAAAAACTAAAGTTTCTTTATAATAGTGTAGATGCGAATTAGTTTATTATATTCAAAAGACAACAAAGGATTAAGATATTTCATGTACAATTAAGTTGAATTAAATTTAAGTTATTCTTGTAACTTAAATTGTAATCTTTCTATTTTTCAATTCTCCAAATATTTGTGATTTAGAAGATCGTTTATTACAGTTGTTGTTCTTGTCCTTCCAACAAGAGGACTAAATGCCACAGTACTAAACAAAACCGTGAGTATTGAATCATATCTCTTTTAATATTTGTAGGAAAAAAATATTAAATATGCAATTTACAATTAAATCAATTTCCATTTTTTCTTTCTAATGCCTTAATATTTTTTTGACTCTCATTTTACTTTATTTACTTATAATTAATTAGGACAAGACATTAAAAATTTTAACACTAGTTTTTGTCATTTCAGGTAAAAAGTCACAGAAGGATAAGTGAGTATTTTTGATTTATTTTTTTATCGTTACATCTCTCTCAAGTTATCTACCATTAAACGAAAGACAAAAATTAAACGTGCTTTGACAATGTACAGTCGTGGAAACTAACGGTGTTCTATCTTAAATATTACAATCATTTGAAAATTTTGAAACGAGACGCTGAAAAAAAAACAGTATAACGCAGCTTAAAAATGTGTCTGTACGAAAAAAAATCTGATAGTGATACACGGCTAATTTCTTTTTATTATCCCTTCGTTTGTACTCACTGTTATCTAATTGTTTGGAGGAAGAGGCGGAGTTTGTCTCGTTGCAATGAGCAAGGCAATTTTTCCTTCAAGTGGAACACCGCAGATTCCCGCGACTGTACGTCTTGTCTGTTTGTTACCAATTTACCTAAGTATTTGAGTATAACGCTATTGACCACTTGCAAAGATTACAGATTCTAAACACTTATGTACCTTGCGGGGAATCGTATGTTATTCTTGTTTTTTTTTTCAAAGAAATGAGCAATTATTACTTCTGCTGTGGAAACTAAGTGCAATAGCTTTTTTATGTGTTCCGTATTACTATTCAAGATTTTTGACCATATATTTTCTCTCTCAATAGAGTTCTCACTAAAGTAATTTCGGACATAATAGAAACATCGGCGTTTCAATCATCGCAGTGGGCAGCGGATGAAGATGTGTAAGTATTCATATATTAAACTACACACGCAAAGTACTGATTTAACTGTAGGCAAAAGGTGAATTAGTCTATTACAGCCTTACAAATAAACGTGGTATAAAGTTAAACTTAGGAATAAACTAAGTATATCATAAACACAATTTGTTGTAATATTTGCCTATAGTCAGTCTTTATTTGTAAGGCTGTAAAGTATTGAATACATGCACAGATTTAACTAAACCATTCTTCTGTGATAATTGTCAGAATTGAGCGTCTGTAGCTGGCTTTATGGGTCACATTTTTTTCTTTAATTATCAAAGTTTTTCCAATTTATTTTCTTATACATGCTAATGTCCTTTTAGAATCTATAAATAATTTATCTTTTGATTAATTTTTGTTGACCCCGCAAGGTACTATAGGTAGAATAGCAAAAAAGTCCAAACCAGTTGTTCGCTAAATTAAAATTATTCTGCCAATTGTGTCTCGGAAAAATAAAAAAAAAAACCACAATTTTCATCTGTGATATTACTGCTGAAAACTGAAAACCAGCTCGACTCTGGATCCCAACTAGTATCGGTTAAGCTGAGCCTATATTTATTATGAAACTGTATATTTTTTCGGATGGCAATAAAAAGGTTTTTTTTTTTATATTGAGAACAGTTAGTAAAACTTTTGAGTAATTCTCTGTTATTAAAACTTACAAAAAATAATCTTCTTTTAGTGCCTTCGATGGTCGAAACGTAATGATGTCAAAAGACGACGAATGTTCAGATTCCGATGATTCAGACGAGTAAGTAAATTAACTTATTCTAAGAGCGTACGCACATATTTGACTAAACTATCGCACAACTGTTTAGTCTTACTCTGATTCCTATAGACTTATATGGAGGTGCACACTACTCGATTTTTAGTTGTACAACTAAACAATTGAAGTAACTGCGAAACTATTCTGCTTAGATTAATGTTTTCAGATTAGTTTATTGTTTCATTTTAATTGTTTTTTTGATAAACTTGTGCTGTTCCTAATTTTTAGCCAAGATGAAGTTAGAATTATTCCTTCAAGCAAAAATGAATACAGAAAGAAATGTGAAAATCCACTCAAAGTCGAATGTTATCCGAAACCTCAATGTCACAAATCTAAACAAAGTGAGACACGAAGGTGAGTTGCTAATTTCATTTCATATCTATACTTCTATACTATTATAATAAAGCGTAAACACACACTTCTTTGTTGCCTAAGATGTCAGCAATTACAGCATATTTTTGAATAACTCTTTTTTTAATAAATAGCCCTACACTTACGTCACGCTTTAGGCTATATATTTTCACGCCATTAAACTTAGGGGGTAGATATTTTAGATTAAAACTCTAATATGGCAAAGAGACCATAAGTTGCTACCAACGTCAAGAAAGAAAGATTGCTAAGATTTGTCATGTCATGTCATTTTGACATTTGCTATTGATAATTTGACAAATGTAAACAATAAAATAAAATTTTCATAATTGCATGCGGACGAAGCCGCACGGGTACAGCTAGTAGGAAATAAATAAATAAATATTTCTCCTAAATTATATGATTTGATTAATCACTGTACTAAGAGAGTTCCTTAGTAACCATCAAAATAGATGATCATTTTCATCGACTATCATTTAAATTTAGAGGTCAATCAAGCAGCATTTAATATGTCCTTGGAAATAATTTCTTTATCACCAACGGTAAAGTGTCAGTTAATTTAAATGTTGCTATATATTTGAATAGTTAGATTCTTAACCAAAGAGTCTTCAGGAATACTAAGAACTGTGAAAACAGTAATTTGTATTTACTATTTGACAGAAGTTTTAGTTCGATATAATATTGCTTTACTTTTATCATGTGTTACCTCTGCCAAAACCAAGTTAAGGCGCTGTAGCAGAAAAAAAAACAGAGTTGTTGTAAATGTTTGCCATAGCCGATTATATTTTCAGACCGAAGCGCAAGACGACAGTATATCAACCAACGCAAGCGCCAACCTCGGCTTCAACGTATGTACCAACACAAAACCGTTGTTCTAGGTGAGGGTACGTGAGGGAACGCGACATTATCCGATATGGGCAACAAAAGGGCAGAGGGTACCTGCCCTAGACTTAAAAAAATAGAACTAAAATAGTTAAGAATACAACCATGTAGATAGTAGCTCTACCTGATCTAAATTGTTGGCATTGCTCTTACTAACTTTAGGATTATTATAAGGGCAACGTAATCCAAAAAGCATACTTCTTGATAACGCGTCGCGTAATCTATACTTCTGTACTATAATATGTATCGAAATAATTCTAAAACTACTGAAACCTTCATCATTAAAAAGCTTATCAGTGAGTGATGATGTTCATCATACTAATATTATAATTGCGAAAGTTTGGATGGATGGATGTTTGTTAGAGTTTGTAGCATAAACGGCTTAACGGATTTCGGTGAAATTTCTTATAGATGTAGAGGATAGTCTGGAAGAACACATAGGCTACTCACTATTTTTTTTTATTTCACGCGGACGGAGTCACGGGCGAAAGCTAGTAGGCTATGTTTTTTTATTTCACGGAGTCGGTAGCAATAACTAGTTTTAACTGCCCTAAATTTACTCTTGATAGTTATTTCGAAATGTTCATTGTAACAGCAAGTTTTTTATTGTTTTCAGAAATCGCCTCATTGCACGCAGGCAACGGAATCCGTGTTCCCCGTGAGTAATCGATGGTATTTCTAAAGCTAATAAATTGATTTCGAGTTTTTATATATTTTATTGATCATAGATGAGAGTTTAGACCGTGAGTGTATTGTTTATAGGTGTGATTTAGGTCAGCGAGGGTCTTGTCTGTCTCGGCTGACTGAATATCCATCGTCGGCTGATGTTATGGATCATCTGTGAGTGTAAAATTTAATATTATGAACCGCTTTTAACGATCCCTAAAATTTAGGTATCCCTTAAGCATTTAGGGTTACATAGTAAGAATTTAGTTTTTAAAAGACCGGATTTAAAGAGATCCTTGTAACAAGACGCCTATTTATAAAATGCTTTAGTGAATGCTTGTTAAAAACTACCATAAAGCCTTTGATTGACTTGAGTATTTGATGATAAAAATATTGTCTTCTATTGTCCTTAATAAAACTGAGATAAAATTGGCTTGGTTTTATTTATTTATGAATAATGTACAGCTAACTTACAGAGGATAATAAAAGAAACAAAAACTGAAGTCTTATTAAGTTTTGTATTGGTTAGACTTCGTTTAGCATGTTATGAGGAGAGATGAATCGCATGTAACAAGAATAGCGTTAGTTGTGAGTGTGGTACACCGGTAGAAGTAGACTTAGAAAGAGATGTATGGATTGTGAGAAAGGTGACATCAAGAAGGGAGTGACATCTCAGTCATGAAATGACGTATGATAGTTATTTGGAGACCGAAAACCCGAATGGCCGATACTACGGGAGTAGGATAAGGTAGGGGAGATGATGACTTCGGCAGAGGAACATTTCAGATAATTCCAAATTCTATTCACGACATTCTCACTTTTAGTTCGGCAAAACGTGCATGTAGACAATCAAGGAAATGTCCAAGTGATATTCAATGTGGCAAGAAATCGCCAACGGAGTAAGTACTTCAAAAACACATTTATACTAAACAGACGAAGTATCAAGACTTAGTTTCTTTTTAGTATTAATTATAATTTACAACCATTGTCTAGTCATTGTGCGGTTATCAAGAAACGACAATCAGAAACATCTCCATGTAATAATGAGACCTCGGACTGCACGATGTGTATGAAGAAAGCGTCACAAGGCACAAGAGAGACGGCGTCGGGAGAAACGAGTATAAGGCCTCGGTGTATTTTGTATCAGAAAGATCCGAGCAAATCCAAACACGGTCCTTGTAGCGACTGTCAATGCCGTAAGTCAATTTTTCTAAACTAAATTTGGCTATAGAGCTTCAAAAGTCAATTCAACTAAGCAAAATTTAAAAAAAATATCTATTTTCAGATAAGAAGAAAAAGAGCTACAACGTATGGTGAGTTCTAATAAATTTAATTATTACAATTGCTTTTAAAACTAAAAAGCCAAAACTGAAAGATGAATTTCTATAGCTATTTGTGTTAGAAGAATTTTATTGAAGTCAATAAAAGAATCGCTATACTAAACTCGTTAATTAATGTTACTTATATGAATGAATTGAAATAACATGTTTAATTTCTAGTCAAGTTCCCACCCAAACGCTGCAGCAATGGCCCACGCATAGCATTGAGACTGAAGAAATTAAAGGCTATCTCAGATCGTTGTGTCGTAACTGTCAATGTGGTGAGTAAATACTGTTAATACTTCGAACTGTTTATGATTTCTTGTCAAAATTTTTTCCAATAATTATCGTTGCTTTATAATTGTCTTGAATTTTTAAAACAGTAACATTCGCTATAATTATTGTATGTGTACAGTCCTGGAAACTCGCGGTGTTCCACTTGCAAAAAAATGCCTAATTGCTTGCAAAACATACTCCGCTTTTTCATACAACCAATTAGTATGTTTTGTATATATATATGTATTGTATATCTGTTTGTCATTTTTCGTAATAACAGATTTAAAACATGCGTCCAATTGGTCATTTTTCCGCGATGTCTTCCGCGTACAAAACATTTAAACGAACGTAGCTTTGTGCTAGAAAAGCGTGAAATTTCATGACTGTACATATGGGATGTAATACTATGTTGTTTCGTAATATTGAAAAACAAAATAAATTGACAACAAAACATCATCCTCTTCCTCCTTATCCTACGCCCGTTAGGTCAGTGCAACAGATTTTTGTCCCAAATTAACAACAAACAGTTTCAAATTGTACCCATATATTTTGTGAAGCAATGTTGTTTTTTACAGAGAAATCGTATGCAGAATCGCAATCGCAGTAAGTTTTTTTCATAGGCACTTTTTTAGTTTTGAAATTATTTTTTTAGTTTTAACTCCTAGTCTACTAATTTTTCAAAATTCTTTGACTTGCTTAATAAGAAAAAATGCCAAGACTCTCATAACACAGTAATATGGAATGTTCTCTGTTGATTTTACTCAGGTTTTATGACAAATTTGTTAGGAAGTATACGATTTGTTTTACTATTGTCTTGGCATTAGCAACCCGCAGGCGCAGTCGAAGGTGTGGGTGAGTCCTAACAAGAGTAGCGACTTGCGCGGATATTTGCAGACCACGTGGCGGAACTGTCAATGCGGTGAGTGGTGTTACACCATACCCAATTTTACGATTTTTTCATAAGATAGTTAATTAACGAATGGTGGCACCAAATGAATTTAAGAAATATAGACTAGACATAGTGAACAGAATTTTGTAACCCGTAACTTCTTTGAAAGGTACTATGTTAGTAGTCAAGTTTAGTGCCACCTCACATCCTTGTACATGCTATAAAATCTTTTACAAAATTATCATAGGCTCCATTTTTTATCACATAATAAGATGTAAACATTTAAATATTATTTTAAAACGCCTATTGGTAATTCGTTTAAATACAAATTATTATATTGACATGTGGTTTTGTAGTCTAATTAAAAAAAACCATACAGACGAATTGAATACCTCCTTCTTTTGGGAAGTCGGTCAAAAAGATAGCGTTAGTGAGGATCAAGTGAAAAATGTCTTAAGTCAAGTGTCAACTTTGCTTCCTCTATATTTTTTTAATATAGTTGGCACTGAATGTAACTGAACTGGAAAAAATGTAACAATACGTTCCCACTGTTGTGTAAAAATGTACTGTCTTCCTTGTCCTTCTTTTTGAAAATAATAGAGATAGCATGCTAGAGATGATTCTGCAGTAATTTTAAGTATAAATCTATTTGCAGGGAAAATTAAAACTGTCGTGGAAACAATAAATAAAAGGTGAGTTGAATACAGCTACCTCATTATTATCAGCTTGCCCTTATCCCTACGGAAAGTCACAGTATGTGATGCTCTTCCATACATTTCTATCAGCTTCTATCTGAATTCATTACCTCAAGCATATCTTTCACACAATCCATCCATATTTTCTTTGGTCTTCCTCTATCTTTGTTACCACAAACGATGTATTTTCAGTGGTACAAGAGTGAACAGCAACTGCATTACCACTGCTCCGATAATTCAAACATTATCAACGACGACTGTGGGAACTGTCGCCGTCGACAACAGCGCACTCTCCGTCTGCAGGAACTGTCAATGCAGTATGTTTAAAACCTTTTTTTCACCAAATAGAGTAAAGAACGATAAAAAATATGTACTCATTTTAAATTGCTTTAATTTTCAGTAAAGAAAAAACTTGGACAGAAAAGTAATAACACACCGTGAGTATAATTTTGTCTTTTAACTTTTAACTTATACGTTTTTATGTATTCTTGAAAATTAAATACTAAGTTAATGCCAAAACAAACTATAAGTCTTTAATAATTTTTAGTAGACAGAGATTAGGATTTAATCATACTAATATTATAAATGCCAAAGTTTAAATGGATTGATGTTTGTTAGAGTTTGTAGTCTAAAGGGCTGAACGGATTTTGATGAAATTTGGTATAGATGTAGAGGATAGTCTGGAAGAACGTATAGGCTACTCACTTTTTTTTTTAATTCCACGCGGATTGAGTCGCGGGCAAAAGCTAGTGTTTAATAATTTTTACAGGCTACGTATGAAGAAATCTTATGATCAAACCGAAGGCCAACGTCGGACGAATAATTTAAGCGCAATGGATCTCCGTAGATATGAAGATTATGGTAAGAAGACAATTTTTGATACAAAATGAAAGGTTTTGGTTACTTACAATATTTTTTTTTTCTATTTTCATTTTTTTTTTACAGTTCGTAATACATCTAGCTACGCAGCACCAACTTTGTAAGTTTCACTTTAATACTATGTTGACTGTAAATGTTAAAAGACGATTTTTTTATATTTTTTTATTATTTTTTTTGTAACAGTAAAGACCAGATTGTTCCTGAATCATCTTATGACGATTTAAATGCAGAATATGATACAAGTAAGTACTTTTGTTTAATAATAAAAATTTCATACGTAGAGTCGGCATACTATACTCTTCCATACATCTCTATTAGCCATATTTTACTCCCTTAAGCATTGTCTTTTTCACGCATCTATATTTTCTTTGGTTTCAAATCCCTTCGTTAGTGTACTTTTAAGCAATTGTTAATAATAATTAATTATTATTTATTTCCTTAGAACCAGTTAAAAATAAAACCAGTATAGAAGCATCTACTTTGTAAGTATGAAAAAACAATATTTTATCGTAGTTTACGTCATAGTAAGAGATTTAAAATTCAATTTTGAACATTTTCAGAGTCCAACAGATCGAGAAAGCTGAAATTCCTGAAATACCATCAGGTGAATATTTTTACTTAATTTCTAACTAATATTATAAATGCGAAAGTTTAGATGGATAGATGTTTGTTAAAGTTTGTAGCCTAAACGGCTGAACGGATTTCGGTGAAATTTGGTATAGATGTAGAGGATAGTCTGGAAGAACACATAGGCTACTTT
>NW_013527026.1:5529785-5558783 GCF_000836215.1 Papilio polytes
AATCGCGAGCGAAAGCTAGCAAATAAATAAGTATTAAATAAAATAAAACCCATAAACATTATCATAAAATTTTATATTTTCAGTTAATTCTCTCCCATCAATAGATGAACCAATACCGTAAGTAGTTTCGTGGTTTTCGATTCTTAAAACAGTGAATAAATTCATACCCTGAAAACTTTACATCTAAGAAATTTGTGCCAAAACAACATGTATGGTACAAATATATGTATAAATTGTCATTCAAATTTATTTAAATATTAATATTGAATTAAAAATATATGCATTAATTAAATAAGATTACATTAAATTCAGGAATCACCTTATCGCTGAATTGAAAGAGACAAAGAAGGAACGGAATGTAAAGACCACTGGATGCACGACAGGAATGGAGTTTCAAAGTAAGAACAAACTTCTCTAACCGTGTACTTCCACTGCAGAAACAACAATAGAAAAACATATGATCTTTTAAAACAGAATGAGCACAATGAGAATTTATTCTAAAAAAAATGTTACCAATGATCATGTTACTTACTTATGATTTCTAGAAACAACACTTAAAACCACTGGTGTTCCACTAACAGAGAAACTGCCTTATTTCTCACAACTAAACAAACTTACAAATATTGTACTATAGTTTGTCTAAAAAAAATTACGTACGGCTGTAGTAGTAATAAACATTTATTTACTCTCATTATTAATTTGAGAAAACAGTATTTTTTTATATTCATAAGTTATAACTATAAATCTATCGATTCCAACTTCTATAAGAATAAAAATCGAAAATCTATAACATTCATGACTGATTTTACACAACCCATCCCTACTAAAATTGAAATAAATTGTCAAACTAATCTAAATTATTTAGACACACTATAAGTAGTAGTAAGTTGTGCTAACAATGGCAATAAAAAAAAAGTTAGCGATGTATCGATAACGGTCATTTTGTCTTCAAACACATTTGAAATCTGCTTCCTATTGGTTTCTATGTCGTCGTCTTAATGCGTACATGACGTTCAAACGACTTTATCTTTAAAGTTGGTACACCGCTAAATTCCCCGATTGTACATTTCAAAATTACTTAACAAGTGTTAATCTTTCACAGAGATCGACAAATACGTTTCAGCAGTAACGAAAATGAAATCTACGTGAGTAAATTAAATCCACATAATTATGAATTGTTTATACTTTCGTAAAACGTAATAAATTAACTAAAACTGTTACTTTCTTGTAAACTCTTTGGTATCATTCAGACTGTTTGAGTGTTGTATATTTAAGTGTGTGTTTACACATTTTTAAACATATTTAATCTAGTTTATCTATATTAGTATTATAAAGAAGAAAGATTTGTATTTTTGGATTTTTTTATCTATTGAAATAACTCAAAAACTACTTGGTCGATTTCAAAAATTCTTTCACCATTAAAAAGCTACGCCATCGTTGAATAACACAGGCTACATTTTTTATAATTTCTTACTTTCACGCGGAGGAAGTCGCGAGCAATAACATAAAAGCCTTAATAAAAAGATTTAGAAAGAAATAAATACGTTTATTCAAAAAAAAAAGAAAAGGAATTAATTCCGCATGTACTGCGATGTACACTGAAGCGTCGGTTTTCAATGAATCCTAAAACAGAACACAGAGTTTTACAGAATAGAAGGCTGAAAATCAGCTCCTCGTGGCATTGGCCATGTGGTATACGCTGAGCCTGCAGCCCATTGTTATCATATATTTTTTTTGTTAAATATTTTCACTGTAAAGGGGTTTTTATTTTATTTTATTTTTAAGAAAAAAACATTTATTTACACAACTAAAGTATGAATTCTTTATACCAGATACAACGAATCGAAACATGCGATATTCGTATCGGATGTGGACACGTGTTGTTCGATAGATGAATTAAAGAGGAACTATTCTCGCGGCTGCAACAAGAAGAGCTCCTGCCACGGCCCCTGCAAGCCCAGCTCCAAACGGAAAGGAAAGAAATGCGTCGATCGATCGCAGATATTCCCCGAGAAATTGTCCTGTGGTATGTTTTAAACTTTCAGGATTTTGTTAAGAAACCTCAATAATACAATTAACATTTTTGGACTTTCTAGAATGTATTTTAATTTATTCATTGACATAGGAAAAAAATGTACAATGTAACTTCTTACTAGTTTATTATGAATAAGAAATTTTAGATGGGTGGATTAATGTTTGTAAGGCCCAAACGGTCGAAGGGATCTCGATGAAATCTGGCATAGTTGCTTTTTTTTTAATTCCTAGCGGATGGAGTCGCGGGCGAAAGCTAATAAAATACTTTGTTGGTTTTGCTTTTACCAGTCCCATATTACAATTTACAGTTTAAATATTATAAATTAGCTTTTTGGATTGATCAGAAAAAAGCAATACTTTACTCACACTGATCTGCATAAATTGATAAGCCATTACTTAGAAATGACAGCTATACTGTCAATTAGTCAGAGAATACCACATCATGCAGCCTGTCTATTTATGGAGGTCAGTGTTTTTGCACGTAGATAAGTCAAACTTTTATTTATGTTTGTTCCTTTGTGGTGATCTAAAATCTGAACGATTGAATCGATCAGTCAAGATTTTAGTTTTCTAAGTCACAAACAAGTTATAAAGTGTTACACATTTTCAGGAGTAGAGTCGAGACGTGAAGAGACTAGTACTAAAAGATTTCCTAGCGATTCGTAAGTACTTTTACTTCAGACATTCAAATAAAAAGACTGAAAATTTTTACAATTTTAATTTAGAAAATAGCATCTGCAAAGTATCTTGTTACTTGTTTTTGTTGTATTCTTTGTGATATAGACGGACTCGCGACCAAGAGTATAAACCGCGAGGTTGTGTGCCGTACAAACCGCCGCCGGGCTCAGCAAAGGACACATGCGAGAGGGGCAATTGCTTCCCCTCGCCATGTGATAGTGAGAAGAAATGCTGCGCAGATTCCAAGCCTGAAAAGTCGCTAAGACGTAAAGGTTATTAGCTAAATAGAAATTTTATTGCCACAAAAAACTGCATAAGACATCTTACACTAAACCTTAACTTAGCTAGTAAAAAAAAGAAATGTGGCAAAAGGTGGCAAGCTCAGCTAAGGCAGGGACGGCGCAGGATATTACTGCGCTGGTTTTCAGCTGGCCCCTTTCCCTTTACACATAAGTATTGACACATAGGTAGGGTGACTTAACCTAGACAGACAATAAAATTTACCAATATTATCTTGCCCTTTCCCCACCGAAGGGCACAGTATGCTACTCTTCCATACAATTCTACCAGTCATATCTGAATTCATTCACTTGAATATCCTCTTTCACACAATTTAATACTTTCTTCGGTCTTCCTCTATCTTTGAAGCCATCTATTGCGATTGTATCTCGACTAGACGAAAGCGAATCAAAACTAAAGAAAAAAAAGTCTAGCAGACACATAAGATATAGAATTTACTATGAAAATTTGCGTTCTGTTTGCACTTTTACCTTTATCGTGTGCCGGAAGTCTAAATTTCTTCCATTTTATTCACCCTTTGCTTATAAGTAAAGGAGAGAAAGGAGAAATTAAGCCTTAGTAAGAGAAAATACCCACTTTCTATGCGTCCACTCTTTATTCGATTACACATAGGCAACGCTTCTGCGTTTCTGGATGTTTTGGACAGGGATCGATTCACCATTTTGCCACATTCAAGTGGCTTACTGGTTTAGAAACTTTAGATATAAAAATTCTAATTATGTTTACTCATTTGTTTGTCGCAATGTCTTATTGCTAAGCGAGGACCCAATCCGGTCAGCACTGCATACACATTTCAATTGTTTTGTTTGTCCTGTTAATTACGTGTTTACTATTATTATTTTTTTAATTACTTTGTTGTGTGTGTGTGTGTGTGTTTTTTTTTTTCTCTTATTCCAAATTGTGTTGTAGTGGTGATAAGATTAAATGTTATTTTATTTTATTTTTTTATTTTATTTCAGATTCGGATAGACGCGTCACTGTAAATTCAAAAGTGAAAACAATGTAAGTCTAAATAGTTTTTTAACACTACGTGTCGGGTCTAGAACAATATCTACACGATTGAGTAAATAATAAATGTGTTGTTACAGAGAGCCACCTAGCCCTTGTCCTCCTGAACCTATAATGAAGAAATGTGAGGAAGAAACTGCACAAAGTAAGTTTGCAACAAAAGAAAAAAATCAGAATCTTTCATCATACTATAAACTAAATAAATAAATAAAAATAAAAAAAGGCTTTTTTTATACTATAAACTAATGATATATTTAATGTGAACGTTTGGGTGGATGGATTTTTGTTCAAATTATTAACGTATCTTTAAATGTTCTTGTTTGATGTGTAATATTTTAAACCTCTTTTCAGAAACCAGGGTTATTGAGGTGAAACCTAAAGAATCGATCAAGTCTATTACACAGTATGTAATTGTTTTGAATATTGCATTAAGTGTTAAGATAATGGAAACGTTATAAAGCAACCATCAGCAAAGTTATTAAGAATCATAACCCACATTTGCAATTTCAGACATCTGTACTATTGTAATAAAGCGTAAACACACACTTCTTTGTTGCCTAAGATGTCAGCAATTACAGTATATTTTTGAATATTTATTTTTTTAATACAAAGCCCTACACTTACGTCACGCTTTAGGCTATATATTTCAAGGCCATTAAATTTAGGTCGTAAATATTTTGGAAAAAAGCCCTAATGTGGGAAAGAGACCATAAGATGCAGCCAACATCAAGGAAGCAAGGTTGTCATCATGTCATGTCATTGTGACATTTGTAATTGATAATTTCACAAATGTAAACAAATTTATAATTTCATGCGGGTGAAGCCGCACGGGAAAGGCTAGTCTACGATATAATTTGTACCATTCAATAATCTACCTAAAATAATGGATTTCTTTCTGTCCAACTATTATATTTAATATTAAAGAAACTTATATAGCAAGTTTTAAACAAATTACCAAAGCTAATAAAGTGTTTATTTTCACAGAGAATGTGGATGTACTGGGGCACCTCCAGCACCACAGCGATCAGTATCAAAAGAAAAACCTAAAAAGAAAGTAGACAAATCATCATCAGCGCACAGAGTAAAGAAACCACATACAGACGAATGTAAACCAAAAGCAAAACCGATACCAACAATCAAACCTAAACCGGCTTGTGAAGAGCCATCGAAGCACAATATTAAAAATACCGTTGTATCGGATACTAAGAAAACATCAACAGATAGAAGAAGAAGACGGGACGATGTTAGAGGGACTAAAATTAATACGTCATTAAGTGATACACAGACCTCTAGAGCAAGGCTCCGATCTTCGTCCAACGATAGTCGTATGCGACCACCATCGAGACAAACATCGAAATTAAGAAATAAATCAGCACCGTGCAACTATAGGAAGCCAGAAAACGAAAATAACGTGAAAAATAATGCAAAAACAGTACCTTCTAAAGAAACTACACCGTCTAAAGGACCTTCAGAAGAAAAAATACCTGTTAAACCAAAATCTGATTCGTGTGAACCTAAAGTGTGTAGTGATACAAGGAAGATTGTAGCAACGACACGTGGTAAGTCTTATTAATATAACAAATATGCTTAAGAAGATAGTGGATTCAGATATGACGGCTGATAGAAATGTATGGAAGCACATATTGTGCAGACCCTCCTCAGTAGGGACAAGTTCTCTTAAGATATCAGGCAGTTCTGACTTAGCTACATTAAAATTTAATACGTATCATATCTATATGATATATTATTTACTGACTTTTAGTATGGGTTTTAATAGTAAACGAGCTCTTCTCGTGAGGCTTCGTCGGTAAAAAATTTTTAGAGCTTTATTTTATTGTATACATTTGTAAAACTTTCAATTGCAAATATCCAAATTCAGATGCAAAAATGACAACAAAACCTTTGACATCTTGCTTCTTTACTGTTATTGGCTTGTAGTTTTTTTTTTTTAATTTATAAACATCATAAGTTAGCCTAAAGCGTGACGTTAGTGTAGGTCTTGTTAATGAAATGAGTAGTATTCAAAAATATACTGTGATGCTGACATCCTGAGTAGCCAATATTATACACTTGCTGCTGCTTATTAAAATGGTACTTGGAACTTCGTTCCACTGCCCCAAATCTAAGTAATCTTTGAACTTTAGTTAACTTTGATAATTTTATTTCATGTGCAGACGTTGCTGTAGACATAAGATGTCCGATCTGTACGTGCGCCACACAATGTCACGGCACGCGATGCTATCGCAGCACTGATATTATAAATCCAAACTTGAAAGGTAACTTGTATATTTTACTATAATTGTAAGAATCATTATTATTAAGATAATTCGTTTATTTAAGTGTTGCTAATCGAATTTTAAATTGAGATAAGGTTTTTTAAACAACAAACGCTATGAACATATTGTGTATATTTTTGAAGTTTCAATGTAAAGGGTTATTTCTAATTGAATGAAGTAAATTTTATAATAGAATTATATTATTGTATGCATAAAGTTGGTAAGAATAATAGCACCAATGTTTGCATTCAAAATTCAGTAAAGAAAGAAGAAGTGGAAAGCCAAGATATCTCTTTGGAGGACGATGCACTATTCAGCGATTATACAAGCGAAGAAATCACTGACACCACACTACAATCGCGCACAGTATGCAGTAGAGTAGCTATAGAATATTGCGAGAAAGTGCCAAAACTTAAACATCCTTGTAAAACTTGTTGCAAATCTATTGAAAAAATACGAAGAATAAAGAAAGTCAACAAAGGGACATGTACCAAATCGAGGAGATTAAAGGACGTGGGTACGATAACGAAAGCCTGCAAAAGTGATCAAATACAGAGGAGATGTTGCAGGAGAAATAAGGGTATTTGCACGGAAGGGAAATTGGTCACATTTAAAAGTTGCACACAAATAATTCCACCTTGTAAGTGAACTTCTTGAAATAATTCGCATTCGCTGTTAACAATCCCTAAGTCCCGTCATGAATATAGAAATTGAATGCTTGTTCGAATATGACAGATGTTATACGACTAAAGCGAAACAACATTTTTAGTTAGTTTGTTATTCTCTTGTTTTATATGTTCTTGTTTTAATTTCCATAAAAGTATATTAACCATTAATGTATGAAATTACTTCACATTTTCACAATTTTTAACGTGTAACTCGAGATTCGAATAATATTGTCAAAAAAAATAATTTAGACGTATCATAATAGAAAGTCAAGGAAAAATGATATTATCTACAAACGAGGAAGAAGTTATTCAAACAAAAGAAAAGTGCAGTTTCTTCAATAAACAAAGATGACTGTTTTTCGGACACTTTTAATAAGAAGTAGTTTTAGTGTTTTGTAGATTTAGCGTTCCATGTTTTTGACCAGTTTTTAGCTTTTTAGTAAGTAATTATATGTAATTCTCTTATATCAAATGGAAATGCATGTAGGAAGAATAAGGCTTAATAAAACAATAATTTTAAGGTGGTAAAAACATAGTGGCTTAGTGACCATTTCGGTTTTAATAAATTCGAATTAAATATTTATCTTGAGGTTTTATACGACTATAACACAAGAGCAATCATAATTGGTCCCAACTCACCTCCTTGGGGGATGCCATATGTAGATGATGATTATACGGTGAGTTAAGATTGAACAACACGTGTATTTAACTGAAATTAAACATATAACGATATGTAAAAACTTTTGTTATTGTCTTAATTATTCATTATTGAGATAAGAGTAGATTTATATAAGCAACTGTGTAAAAAGCAAATGAAAAGTTATGGAATCATTTAATATATCTGGGAGTAAAACAAGACGTTAATAAAACAATTAGAACCCGAAGAATAATTATAATATTGAAGGAAAAAAATTCGGACTTAAAAAAGGAAAGACGTGCAAATGTTTATTGTGGAGATGATGCAATGCAATGAAAATACAAGTGCATGTAAAACGCATAGAGTAGTAGAAGTAAACTGGACTACTGCAATCAAAGACATGAAAAGACTGGAAAACATATAACATACTAAATAAAGGATATTTCACTAATAAAAGTTCAATAGTTATGTCAGTACTGCACTGTCTTTTACGAAACTAAATACAAATGCATATCTTTAATACAAAAAAAAATGTTGTTTCGCTTTTCATCGTATAATATCTGTCATTTTAGGGTTCCGTATAATTTCACGTGTTATTTGTCCGACTGTCTGTTTTAATATTGACAATAGAATACCTTTTTTTCTTCACATCAGGCAGTTCTGACATAGCTACGGAACCCTGTATTGAAATTAACAAATTTTAATTCATGATTTATCATATTTTCTCTGTAAACCCTAATGCTTGTAGCAATTTTTTTGTTTCGAAAATAGTAAATTGGACCAATATTTTTCAGGTTGCCGTGACATTATGTCGCCTTCAAGGTATCTACTAGAGGTTCGTTTTATTTTGTCTTTATTAACATGACTAGCTCTCGTCCGCGACTCCACCCGCGTGGAATTATAAAACAAAAGCGATTATGTGTTCTTCCAGACTATCCTCTACATCTATGCCAAATTTCATCGAGATCTGTTCAACCATTTAGGCTACAAACTCTAACAAACATCCATCCATCGCAAGGGCGGATCCAGCTTTGGTGGCAGGAGGGTCACATAGACAGAACCTTTTTATTATAATTTATTATTAGTGTGATGAATTGTGCTCTTTCGTTTCGTATTTTAGAATACGTAGGGTCTACACTACCCCTCTTAACTTTGACTTGTAGAAAAATCAATTTATAGTTGGATGTCTACGCTCCATATTTGATATTGATTTATTATTTTCAGTCTCAAAGGCATTACAATGAAATGTTCTCTTCGAAGTATCTCCACACGAATATGTGCCCTGCATTTGTGGTAAGTTTTTTAGTTTCTGTATTTTTTAGTATAATTTAGTCTCTGATAATTTTGACGTTTACTATTTATCTTACTTAGCCCCTGTCCCACCAAATTGTAAAATATCTGATAACAATCCAACATGCCAAATTTGTTATGGAAATGTCGGATTTTGTTACCTTATCTAACAGTGACGTAATTTTTAAGCTGTCTGAACCTCTATCAGCCAGTGGTGGGACAGGCCCTTAGACTGCTTTTAGTATTTATAATGTCTATTTTACAGTCTCCAAAGCAAGGCGGTTTTTGTGCTTCAAAGGTCAAACGAAACTCGCAAAGAGGTGAGTATGAGAAATTAAAATTTTATTATTAACTGTTTCTATGATGTAGCCAATTCCCCTTCCCATCCTTTTCTATTAGGGAAGGATGGGAAGGGGGTTGGAATACATTAGGTAGATAAGTCAGGTTGAATGATGTTATAAAATAATTACAGGCTACAAGGTAAAGAAGCCGGAACACCATTCGTTGCGGCGGCAGGTATTGTTGAATCGAATATTTGCATTACTTCCCTTCCCCGTGAAATCTATTGCGAAATCTCTTATGTATTCTAATATACGTTTAGGTCCTGTCCCACCAAATTGTAAATTGTCTGATAACGATCAAACGTGGAAAATGTGTGATGGAAATATCGGATTTTGTTTCCTTATCTGACAGTGACGTCATTTTTAATCTATCTGAGCCTCTATCAGCTAGTAGTGGGACATGCCCTTATCTCTCTTTAAAATATTTATTAGAACTCATGTGATAGAGCTATCTCATATCATAAAAAAAAACAAAAGTGAGTAGGCCTATGTGTTCTTTTAGACTGTCCTCTATGTCTACCAAATTTCATCGAAATCTGTTCCGCCGTTTAGGTTACAAACTCTAATAAACATTCATCCATCCATCTAAACTTTTGCATTTATAATACCAACTAGTATGATTTAGAATCTCTTTGACCCAAATGATTTTGTTGTTTTAAAGACAAGTCCAAGAGTGAGTGAAGACCGCACAAGATCTGATGATAGCACAAGACCTGCCATCAGGCTGTTGAAAGGAATGAGACGATATAGACTAAGGTGAAATTTAATTTACAACGACCATATTGGCACATCGGATAGAAGAGTCTGCTTGTGTTTGACGTGCCAAATCGAATATACCAAACACGGTTACTGTATGTATTTAAATTTCCTGTCTTGGCGTGTTTTAGAAGAGACAAACTGTTGAATACGTTTTCATAGGAAAGAGGTAGAAAGATCTAGAATTCTTTTACTTCATAGTGATTTTCTATAAAGTTGTAATGCTTTGTCTTTGACCAAATTATTAAACAACTAGCTGTTCCCGTGCGACTTCATCAGCATGAAATTATAAAAAAAATATTTTATTGTTTACATTTGACAAATTATCAATAGCAAATGTCAAAGTGACATGACATGACAAACCTTGGCAATCTTACTTTCTTGATGTTGGCAGCAACTTATGGTCTCTTTCCTACATTAGGGTTTTTATCCAAAATATTTACCCCCTTAGTATAATGGCGTGAAAATATATAGCCTAAAGCGTGACGTAAGTGTAGGGCTTTTTATTTAAAAAAGAATTATCAAAAAAATATGTTGTAATTGCTGACATCTTAGGCAACAAAGGAGTGTGTGTTTACGCTTTATTATAATAGTATAGATGACCTACTTCAAGCTTATTTGCTTTTATTTCCCTAAATGCTATTTATTTTTCCGCTGCGCTTTATAACTCTGTATATATGATTAAATCAAAAACAATGTTGTTTTAATGGTCGATGTAATCGGCTGGTAAAGCCGCACGATACATTGGCACGGCACGTCGCGTGTCCGACATAGAGATCAAATTTATCTGACCCGGTGCATAAATAAAACGAAATTACAATAGTTACAGGCTTGTAGGACTTTAACTGTCTTGTCATATGTAGCTTTCTTTTATTTTCAATGTCTTTTTATTGTTTTCTGGCAGAATAATATTAAAACCGCCTCATCGGGCCAGATAAGTTTGCAGCACTATACGATATAAATGTACATTCACGTAAACAATTGTTTTCGCAGAAACGAAGCTAAATTAAACGCTGTGCGGAAACAAAAATGGCAAAGGCATGAATATGAAAGTCCCACAAACAAAATTTTAACGGTTTGTTTATTTTTTTTTATATGAGTAATAATTGTTTATTTAGTTGTAATGTAAAACCTAACCTAAAACTAGTTATATACGCTCAGTTCTCACAATTTTTACAGTTAGACTAGTAAAAACACTGCATGTGTAGGCAAAACTTGATTTTTTAACTGAAATAAGTTAAAACTGTGGAACTAGTATTGTACTATGTCTGGAATTATTTAATTTTTCAAAATATTGGTAAGGTGTAACGCATATAAAGCATCGAAAGGTTAATGGGTCAAGATTAGGTTATTCTATAATTTTTAGGTTATGTCGTAACTCAAGACTTTCTATTTGAAAGTTTTCGATACCTTACGTATATGGGAATTCTTTTTTTACAGCAATCACAGCAAAATTTATGTCTACAATACGGTGCTGCCGAAGACAGTAAGTGTCAAACACCAAAGCATTTTCCTATTATGAAGCAAATGCTCGTAAAATGACTGTGATGCAATGAAATGTAAACTTTTTTTTCTTCCTTTTCAGAAAGTAGCAGTTTAGCAGGGCACTGCAATTCTGCAAGTAGTTTTTGACGAATGATTGTTTTTAGTGCTGTTAATTTTGGTGTCTTTACTGGGCGTTGCAAATAAACATGTATTGTTTTGTTTAATTTGTGTTTTTTTTTATAATCCTATCAACGGTTTACTAAAGTGGTCGTAAGTCCGATTTTCAATTGTTTAAATCCAGGACCTATATTTAGAATCACCTAGAATCGTTTTGCAATAAACAGTAACACTACAAGCTTTTCAATGTGTATATAATTTTAAGATGTATAAGGAAAATCAAAGAATTAAAAATACCAGATGTTAAGTAATTATAACCAATAGGCTGTGTTAAACCATTGCTGGATGTACACTTTCCTTAATACCATCTAAAATTCGTGGCCTTCCGTTTTCCGTATCCAGCAACTTTCATAGAGACGCTTGCCGCATTAGGTAATCGATCAAAGGGATGAAGCTCCACGCTACTGATCGCCATTCTTGAGTTTATATTCCAGTATTTTGTCCTACAATCTGACAGCACTGGCTTGACAGATGTAATAAGCTTTTATAGTCTGTGCAAATAACATGAAAAACAAGGGTACAGCCCTAGCGTCAAAGTTGTTTTGTTTATGTGTCACTTTGGTGTCATTTGCAATTATACGAATCTGTACATGTACATTTTGCAAAACTCTTTAATGCAAAAATGTGCGATATAAATGATATTCCAATTAAATTAAGTGTTAAATGGAATGGAAAGGAATTTGATATACCGGAGCTGTCGCCATCGGATTCCGTAGCAATGCTAAAGATTGCAATCGAAAATGCCACGGGTGTTCGACCGGAAAGACAAAAACTACTCAATGTTAAGTTTGAAGGTAAAACTCTATTTTATTTTGATATAAATCTTACTATTTTAGTACATCCTTTCGAAAAATGTATTTGAAAAAATGATACTTATTTTAAAAAACATAAGTATTCAACCAAAAAACCGCACTTCTACCATAAAACATTTTATAATGTAATCTTTGCATAAAACATGTATGTAATGTATCTTACATTAGTTGAAAGTTAAAAAACTCAATCCTCATTAAGTACTTAACTAAAACTAGTTTTTAAGTCATAGAAATTGAGAAGAATGAGGTTAAATGTTACTTATGTACTAATCACATTACTATACATATATTGTAATATTATGGTACTAGTTTTTGCCCGTAACTCTTGCCGCGCGAAATTTAAAACACAATCTTATGTGGTATGTAGCTCATCAATTCTTCCAGGCTATGTTCTACATCTATGCTAAATTTACTTGTGATCTATTGAAGCATTCTGCAGATTCTAACAAACATTCATCCTTTCAATGTTGAGATGGATGTTTGTTAGAGTTGACTGCTGTACAGATATTGATAAAATTTGGCAAAGATGTAAATCATAGTGGTAGATGCATAGGCTTCTTAATATGGTTTTATTTTTATTCCAAAAAAACAAGTGGTGATGAAATCTACTTTATAATGTTACTAGCTGTTCCCGTGTGCCTTCATCCGCATAAAATTATGAAAATGTTATTATTTACATGTGTCAAATTATCAATAGCAAATGTCAAAATGACGACATGATGTCAAACCATGGCAACCTTGCTTCCTTGATGTTGGCAGCAACTAATGATCTCTTTCCCACATTAGGGTTTTTATCCAAAATATTTAACCCATAATCACATCACACATCTTAGGCAACAAAGAAGTGTGTGTTTACGCCTTTTTATAATAGTATAGATAATATTAGTAAGAATGATGCATTACAGTTGAGAATTCCATTATTGTTAAAATTGTTACAGGTAAAGTTGCTAAAGACAACTGTACTTTAGCAGACTTAAATCTGAAGCCAAACTTGAAGATAATGATGATGGGTTCTCTGGAGCAAGCTATAGAAGGTGCTCGGACTAAGCCCGATGTCGGAGATGATGTTGTCAATGATCTGGATATTGAGGAAGAAGAAGTTGATGTTGAAAACCAAGAGGTTTGTTAAAATATTCCATCAAGCTAATTTTTAAAAAATAATGTTTGTTTTTTTCATAACTATAAAGGTGGTAAAGCAAGCGATATTATAAATTGCTGTGATCTAACACAAACAAAATATTGTATCATTCTCTTTAAAAAAAAACTTTAAAGTATGTTTTTGTTTAATAATATAAAAACCATAGATTATAGCATGTTTTACTCTAACAGCCTTACAAATAAAAGCAGTTTAAAGTTAAACTTAGGAACAAACTGATAATCAGCAAAATTTGTACTAATATTTGCTACTCTGTTTATTCCTAATTTTACACCTTGTTTATTTGTTAGGCTGTAAGAATTTATTGCTAAGTTAATTGTTCATAACCTGGTAAATTCTGACCCTTGTATTCAATGTTTATTTCTGTCATTTCAGATATATTTAGCTAAAATAAACAAGAGAGTTCGTGATTATAAGATTAATATATTGAATGAACCAAGGCCTGGGAAAAAATTACTAGTTCTTGATATTGACTACACATTGTTTGACCATAGATCTGTTGCTGAAACCGGTATGTTTTATTATATTACTGTTTATTTTAATGAAGACCAACAGCAATTTCATGCATGTTTATTTTGTACAATTATACAACCAATGATGATAGGTCCTCACTAATAGAAATATACAAAAATATTCATGTGCTATTGAACAATAACAAAACAGAAAGTTAAACATTATAAAGTACTAGATATTCGCATGCGGCTTCATCCTCATGTAAAATTAGTTATTTATTTTTAATTATTGCCTACATTTGTGAAATTTTTCTTAGATATCCACAATTGTAGATACATTACCTACATAATTGACAAAGGAGATGACACCCAGAAATATGATGTTTTTGCTTCCTAATATTCTCACAAATTCTTTTTCCTTTTATATCTTACTAGCTTTCACCCGCGACACCGCCCGCGTGTTATTAATAAAGCAAAAGTAAATAGCCTATGTGTTCTTCCAAACCATCTACATCTATGCCAAATTTCATCATAATCTGTTCAGCGGTTTAGGCTACAAAATCTTACAAACATCCATCCATCTAAACTTTTTCATTTTTATTGTTAGTAAAATATGAAAACGCTAGGAAGGGAAAGAAATATCCATCCTAAGTTTGGCATATTTTTGATTCCTAGGCTATGAGCTGATGAGACCTTTCCTACATGAATTCCTTACATCAGCTTATGAGGACTATGACATAGTGATATGGTCTGCAACTGGTATGAAGTGGATAGAAGAGAAGATGAGACTGCTTGGAGTGTCCACTCATCAGGATTACAAGATTATGTTCTATTTGGATTATTTAGCAATGATAACAGTACATACAACGAAATATGGTACTATTGATGTAAGTTATCATTTTTAATTTTTTTATTTATTATGATCATAATGCTAGGTAACGCTCGGTTTCTAAAGTCTCCATTTATTTTATCATTATCTAATGATTTGTTAGTGTTAGGTTGACATGTTTGAAACAGAGTTAAACTAACGTTTCTTAGTTTAGGAATGCATTTCATGAACTTTTCAAACCAAAAAAACTAACAAATATTTAAATGTAACTGGGAAATCGGCCATGAGTGACAAATGTATTGCCAAGTAAAAAATCTTGCCATAGTATCTTACCTTTTAGTTAAATATAGATACCATTTATACACACCAGTAAAATGAAATAATTCTATCATGTAAAGCTTAAATTTTGCCATGTTTGTTCTTACATAATAGATTAGGTAACTCAGTATGAAGTGTAATTTTTTTTTAAATTTCAGGTGAAACCATTAGGTGTAATCTGGGGTAAATACCCTCAATATAGTCCAAAGAATACAATAATGTTTGATGACATCCGAAGAAACTTCATCATGAATCCGAAAAGCGGTCTTAAAATCAGACCATTCAGACAAGCCCATCTAAACAGAGACAGAGATAGAGAATTACTCCATTTATCCACATATCTGAGAGAGATAGCGCAATACTGTGATGACTTCGACCAGTTGAATCATAAGAAATGGGAAAAATACAAGCCTGATAGGAATAGGACTCAACTTGCGGGTAGTAAGAGAAAAGCTGAAGATAGCGCTCCGAGTACGCCGAGAGAATGACGGTATTTCACAAACTGACGGGCAAGTCAAACTCGAATCGCCTTATCGCTTAGAAGACTGCAATATTTTTACAATTATAGATAATGAGAGCCGTTCGCAATAATTATCTTAAAAATATATTTAGTTTGCGACTCGTTTAATAATTACAAAGTTTATTGAAGTAGCAGATCTTAAATATGCATTTAATAGGCTTTTCTGATGAACAAGGAAATATTAATACACCAAAATTTCGTCTTCCTTATAGACTTCCCAGGATGGCTTTTTTAATGCTTTTTCTCTAAAATTAAATGAAAAAATTCGAGAACGCAAAAAACAAGTTCATTTTAGATACCCTATTAAATTGAAGATAAACTAAATGTAATAAAATTAAATCTTACATAAAAAAAGCTTGCTTAAAGCCATAGATAATTTGGAGTTAAAAAAGGGTTTTCAAATACCTCTTGTTAAGGAAATTCCCTTAAGAACACTATATAATAAAAATGTCATTTAAAAATCGATGCTCTTAGTCGTCAAAGTTGTATTAAATAATTATATTAAATTAAACCATCTTTTCCATTTTTAATAGCTTAATTAATTAGTTTTAAGTATTTTTCACCAGTAATATAGTCAATAAACTGCACCTTTGAATAAAGCAATGTGAAATAAATATGACATTGTATCGTAATCCTTAGTTTTACTGTTTTTCAAATATATAAATGTAAATGTTAACCTTTTCGATTTTTTATGGCAATTTCAAAGTATATTTATGGCAACATCATACTTGTTAATGTCAGAATTTTAAGTTATTTTTAAATGCTTACATAATAGTATTAAATTAATTAAAATTATTTAATAAATGGTTTTTAATAAAGTCATGACAATAATTGTAAATTCAAAATTATTTTCTTTCCTCTCCGATAAATCCTTTTACGAATTCTTGACAAAATACTTAATTCTTCTAAAATTACTACATTTCTCTGCAGTCTCTATGCTTCATAACCTCAAACATTTTCAACTTATTATTTATTAGGCTGAACAAACTTTTAAGCAATATAAACTAAGGGCAAGCATTTAATGCATTGTATTATTATTATAACTGGCAACTTTGTCACTAAAAAAATGCTCCTTGTATATTAGGAATAATTTAACAGTAAATTAGAATAGAGATATTTATAAATGATTAAAATAAAGTATTGAGTATAAAAAATTGCATTTTTATTTACTAGCATTTTATTTGTACAAAAATCTTGGAGGTCTCAAATTAAATCTTATTATAATACACATCATCATGTTTTCGTAAACGTCTTTCTTAGAAATTCTTGTATTTTTCAATTTGTTGATCACAGCTTCTTATACAACTAACTTATAAAGATTAAAAAAAAATAGCACATTTAACAGTTATTCGATAGGTAAATGAAAATCTTACGAAACTAAAGTAAGGCACTTAAAGTACAACTACATCATATACATATAAAACACTGAGAATTAAAACTGAATACATAAACATACCTACGTATATAAAAATATTAGTAGACATAACATTAAAAGCATATATCAAAATAATCGATAGTAAGAAAAATACATAAATCACTAGCAACCATAGGAGAAACATAGTTTTTTTAGAGTTAGATATTGTTCTAAAATTTTATAAAAGAAATAAAAAACAGATTACTAGTCTCTGTTTAAATTTAAAATTTATCATTAGCTAAATTGGATTTACGCTGATCCACAGGCAGCACAACATTCGAGACAAATTTGACTAGCTTCGCAAGTACCAGTAAGACATTCACACAAACAATTCTCGTAGCAACAAGCCGCGAAACACGTTACTACAATATCCATACAATGAGCACAAAATGTGCACAAATCCAACGGACACAAACAGCACTCATTCATGTTATTTTCACTTTGAATATTTCTGTCACCATCTTGTTGATTTTCCCGCGCTTTCACAGGTTGACAGGTTATAACATCAGTTTGAGTTTTCCCCGGTTCAATTTCAACTGCACTGGTTAAAGGCACTCGAATACTTTCGTCGACAGTATCGGTTGATGTCATTTTACAAAAACAAATATAAAATTCAGCTGGTAAATTAAATTTTAACCATTTTTAGAGCAACAACCGTAGGCACAGACGTCGTCGATCTCAAAGGAGTGAATATGTGCTTTACGAGTAAATCGGTAAACCAATCAAACGTTTATAGAACGAGATGACTGTTACAAAATATTTTATTTATAGCGTTGTGACGTTCCCCGCCTATTAGATTATTGTTTTTATGACGTAATATTCTGTTATGGATCTAGCTTTTAAATTATGAGGTAGGATTTCATGTAAATGTTTGGTTTAATTATAAATTCAATATGTTTTTAATTTTATGTATTCCAATCTTTTTTTAAATATTAATTTCAAATTTACCAGCCAATGTATATTGAACATAAGTATAGGAATTTATATTATTCTATATATTTCAACAATAATCTTGACGATTAGTATACAAATAGATTAATAGCTTTTATTAGGCAATTAATTAGAGATTCGTGTACGTCGTAGCTCTCTCGCTACCGTAGACTCTTAGGTAATGACACTTATTAGCTGCGAATCACGCCCAGTCGGAAGTACTTTGTTTGATATCAGTTTTTTTCTATTCCACTGGTGCAGCTATTCGCTTGGTGGAAATAGGTATTAACAATACTCTGACTTGTGTGTCCTTCAACCATCACTGACAGCTGACAGGGACAGGCATTAAAAATTTAAAATGCAAATGCAATGCAAACAGGATTCATTCATTTTTATTTATTGGTGTTGCGTGATTGCGTATTGGTTGAGTTTTGGAGCAAAGATAAATAAAATGACGCACAAAATTAATAATACACTTACGAATTGCATTATAAATTAACCAATGATTATCAATTATCAGTAAACGGTTTGGTTTTGAGCTCATCGGTATTAACATACGTGCAAAGTTCTACTTAATTACTCGGAGTGAGGAAAAAGTCAGAAGTTTGTTTTAAATTTAGTTAGTGGTAAAAAGTTGTGAGTTTTAAAACAAAAAACAACGTAATCGAATTAATTTTAAAATGACAGAAGTTATAACTTCTCAACCAACATTTAACAACACAAACGCGTTACATGACGATCCTCCTCGTTACGAAGATGTGATTTCAACACAGCCTCACCGTAATGAAAGGATTCAAAATATTAATACAGATGAACAAATAGAGGCCACAAATATGGAAAACGACATCAAAACAGATAACGTAAATCAAGAACAAGAGAATGAAGAAGAAAGAAGACGTAACAGGAGACAAGCAGATGATTGTTGCTGTATTTATGTTGGTGGTGATGATTGTTTCCTTTCAAATTGTTGTATAAGCATAGGTAATTGTACTGAATCTTGTTGCGAAAGTTGTGGTGACTGTATACATGAGAGTTGTGAATCTAATGATAGTGGTCAGAATGATGATAGTTGTTGTGTTGGTTGTTGTAATGACGATAGTGGTCAAAATGATGATACCGGTTGTGTTGGTTGTTGTGATGGTGATAGTGGTGGGAATGATTGTTCATGTGATTGTAATTGTTTTGATTGAATGAAAAATAACCCATTCAATTTAAATAGATTTATCTTAAGATACATTATATGAAATGTGTTCATATATATCTTTACAAAGGGTTTAAAATGTGTAATGCAAGTTTTATATGATTTAGAATTTTAATAAGTTAAATCTAATATAGTATATCTCACTCAACACAAAATTGTGCCAAATTCAATAATGTGACTATTCATAAGTTATTTTTTACTTTTTACATTCTTATGATAGCTCATCTGATAATTTTCATTACTACATAAAACATTATTTTTTAATGCTGACATCCAATATTTTATATAAAAGACTAACAAAATGGACAATATATTTCTATAAAAGTGGTAAAGCAGTCATGTTAAATGGTTGTAGGAAATACCTAGGAAAGACCTCAAGTAAAACAGCCTTGAAACTCATCAATTTGTTAATATTAGGAATATGTAATAAATTATTCTTTGTAAGAATAACAACATAGTTTACCTTATGTCTATAAAGTGTAATATTGATAAAACTTTGTATTTTTAATATAGAAATACAAAGTTTCCTCTAACAAGTTACATGTACAAAATGTTTACTTAAATGTACTTAAGATATTCAGTTTTGACAAAACTTTAGATATTTATGCTTTTACCTGTTTTTATATTACTTTACTATTGTGTACATCTTTTTAATAAGGTACATAAATGTTTGTGAAAATTTAATTCTTATAACAATATATCTTGCATTTGGTCTTACATTGTGCCAAATTTATAAGACTGTTCTAGATTTTAAACTATTTAAGACCGGTCCCACAATATGTGATGGAAATATCAGATTTTGGTACTATTTGACTGTGACGTTATTTTTTATCTATTTGAGCCGGTGATGAGACAGGCCCTTAGTCTTACCGCTTTACTGACTGAGTTCAATAGAAGTTGTTCTTAGAACTTAACTCTGGATGCAGAAAATAAGTTTTTGAGTATGAGAGATGTCACTAAGCAACTGTCCAAGTAATCTAATATGAGACTAATTGTTAGTAACTACTGAACAATGTTTTATAGTGATTTTATTACTATTTTATTATATTTACGACCACTTCTTAAGAATAGAGTATTTTATTAGTGTTTAATGGATATAATGGTAGTTTAGTTGGTGTTTTATAAATTTTATGGATGGAAAATTTACAAATATAAGATAAAATGATCTTACATTGTAAAGATTGATTCACTTAGTGTTTGGATCTTGCAATTCTCAAACAGTATACTTGCAACTGTACTTACAACTTGTAAACTCTTGTAACATTTAATATATTTTATATGTTTTTATGGACAAAAGCCTACAAATTGTCAATCATGTGTTCAAATGTTGTAACAACTCAACCATTATCTAATAAATCAGAAAATACAATTTCTGATGAAAATAATTATGGAAAAATGAATACCCTTTGTATTCAAGATATTGACGAAAATAATCAAAGAAATTCCAATAACTATTCCAAAGAAGAAAGTAATAAAGAAATTATTGATAGAGAAGAAGCAAGTGATAGTTGTTTTTTTAATCGATTTATTTCAAATTGTTGTCAATTTGGCAATTGTGGTCAGAATAGTTGTTGTGGTGATACCCAATGTGATTGTGTATGTTTATATCGTGATTGTTGTAAATGTAGTAGTATCACTAATAGTGATAGTTGTTGTCAATGTGATTGCATTTGTTTTAAAAATATATAAACTTACTATCTCAATTTTTGTAAAGCATTGTTTAAGAGGAATCAAAAAGTAATGATTGGATGAAGCTACTTAATTTTTATTTCATTTATGTAAAAAAGTAAGTGAATCTGCGTTATTATATTACTTTATACGTAATATGAACGTCTGTTAATTTTCATAGTAAAGTTATCGTCTTATATGTTTTTTTATTTATGTCTTGTTTGTAGAGCAGTTTTCTACATTATTATTGTGATATATAAATAAATATACAAAATTCAACCTGTGTTTCAATCGTTAATTTAAAAATACGTACAAGCGCTTTTATGACGCGCGTTAAAAAGTGACCAAAACCTAACAAATGATTATCTATGTAGATATCGATTGATACGCTTTCAACGATTTTAATGCGTTAAGAGCCAGTGTCAATTGCGGAATCAAAACATCTTAGAAAATAGGCTATGTTCTACATATATACTAAATTTACAGATATGTTTTAATATTTATCAATCCATCAAGGTCATTTAAACGGAAAAACCTAAAGATAATTATACAATCATCTTTAATATTCATAAAATCATCATAAATGACAAGAAACCTGAAAGATGTAGGTTATAAAATTTTAATATCTTAAGGATAATAGGTTACCGGATGATTTTAATTTAAAACTTTTTATATAAGTACAGAATGTTTCTTCATAAGTTTAGGAACGAAATATTTTTTTTACCTTAACGAAACTTGTAACATTCCAAAGATCTATATCCTGATATCTATTTGCATTCCACTTATCACTAAATCTGTGTTTTCCAATGTCCCAATTTCAGCCATTACAAATTAAAATTGGAACAGTAGCTTTCTTGTCAGTTCAGGAAAACTAAGATTTTTTTTGTGTCTGAGTTGTCACTTGAGGCATTTACAGCTTGAGGTGGCCGAACGCAGGTTGCGCTTAGCCTAAACCTCATGAGTAACTAGGCTCGAAGGCACCTTTGGGCCGTTACTTCGTTATTACCGGATTGGGGAAGGTTAGAAGCCCCCCCATAATCTACTAGCTACTGTGTGTTCCTTATATCTTAGTTGCTGTATTGCTAATCATAAAAGAATTTTAATATTAATTTGTAGATACTTGTTTTGTAGTGGCTATGAGTAACAGGAGATAAAATGTCATACAACCAGTTTGTAACGCATGGGCCGGGGAAATACCTACGTAGTTTTGATGACACGTTTTCCTGTTTTTCGTTAATTATCTTCCTAGCTCGTGTATCGATCATATTTTAATATTATAAATGCGAAAGTTTAGATGGGTGATTGTTTGTAGCCTAAACTGTTGAACGGATTTCGATAAAATTTGGTATAATGTAGGGGATAGTCTGGAAGAACACAAATGCTATTTTTTTATTAACTTTATTTTTTTTATTCCACGCGAACAGAGTCGCGGGTGAAAGCTAGTTTTAAATGCATATATTACAAAAATAGCTAGAAGATCGCTCGTGTACAGAAGTGTCCCAATATCTGAGGATTTTTAAAAAAATATTCCGTCTGTGAAAATGTGAATCATTCAACGAGATCCGTTCAGTAGTTTAGGTTACAAACTCTAACAAACGTCCATCCATCCAAACTTCCGCATTGCATTGTTAGGAAGTATAGCAGGATTATAAATGCGAAAGTTTGGATGGATGTTCGTTGAACGCATAGACTTCTTACCATTTTTTTAATTTCCACGCGGTTGAAGTTGCGAGCTAAGGTTGCGTATAATTCTAAAATAAAACCAATTATAAACATTTTCAATTTTATTCACATCGATCACAATAATACATAAAATGACTAGACAGACGGACACATTGATAGTTAAAATAGCTTAAGCGAGATCTAGATTTAGATAAAATTCAACAAGAGTTTAATAAATACCTTAAAAGTATACAAGTCTAGAAATAATTAAGAAAACATTTTTAATCTGTAACATAATTTTAATAATAACTACAGAGAAATAATTTAATAATCGCAAAACTTAAAAAAAAGATTTTAATAGAATAATAAACTTTTAAAAATATGAGAATTTTTAAATTTTACTAAACTATATACCAAACCATTAAATTACAAATCAATATAAAATATACAAATAACAATAATAATTGCATCATTGCTATTTCTGCTACATTACATCTTAAAAAAATATTAAAATGCCAAGATATAGACTAAGATATCTGTCATAAAAAGTATGACTAATGTATTGATAATATTCAATGAATCAACAAATTATATTTGAATATAATATTAAGTTAAAAATACAATGATATATTAAATATATAAATATCTGTTTGTTATAGACAAAAAAAGTTTTTGTTTACAAAATAATATATTTCATAATATAGTGCAATTTAATTACTAAATATATCATTAAAATTTAATAATTACTAAAGATAATAAGATATAGGAATTCATAGAAATTTGAATTAACAATTTTTAAGTAAAGAGAAGTCATTATAAAACATACAAAATTTTATATTATATGTATATAATATATAACATTAAAAAACACCAATAATATATTTGGCAATGTTAAAAAAATTTTAATGGACAATACATTTACAAATAGTTATAATTTGAATGTCCACCAATTGCATATCGATTGTCTTTAAAAATCCTATATACATAATATGTTAATGCACTATATTTTTTATTTAATATATTTAGTAATGAATCATAAAATATACTATTAAAACATTGATCTTATACTAGCTTTCTCCCGCAGCTCCGTCCGCGTGGAATTAAAAAACAAGTGAGTAGCCTATATGTTCTTCCAGACTATACTCTACATCTACACCAAATTTCATCAAAATCCGTACAGCCGATGTGGGTACAAACTCTAACAAACATCCATCCATCTAAACTTTCGCATTTATAATATTAGTAAGAAGTATATCTATGATTATTCGTAAAATGTAAATATTCGAACCAAAAAGAACACATTCGACTCAGTAAACTCTTAACTTTCTTAAGAAGTTTTACCCGTTTAATAATTATTAATAATGTAATAAATGTAATTTAGTCTAAGTAACAATAAAGAACACTGACGACTTGTATTGCTTTTTAACCAATTAAAAAAACTGTAAATAACTTATCTAATAATTAAAGAAACCCATTAATTATTTTAATGGAATGAAAACTATTACAATTATTAATAGTTGCATATTACATTTTAATGAAATCATTAAATTTAATTTCTTTTTATCGGGGATGTTTGGCAAGATGAGCATTTTATAATGTATTTAAATACATTTTAATAATTCTAGTTCTCTTCATCTAGCGCAATTTATAATCTTAATTTAATAATAAAAATCTTATTACTAATTCATTCAATTTATATGCAACAATCAATACAGCGATATTTCAATTATTTCTTATTAAAATAATGAGTATTTTAACCTGGTATTTATTTAATTTTGACAATAATTTATACAATTCCCTGAGTATTTGGGATTATTAAGAAATTCTTAACTTAGCACATTTTTTTTGTTTATTTCTAGAACATTATTAATATATATTTTGTGTTCTAATTTTTTATATTGCATTTTTTGACTAGGCGTTTACTGGGCGGATTATAACTTAAACATCTAGGCGATTTCACGGTGTGTTAAAATATTGTTTGTTTCATAGGATATAGAAAAATATGATTTAACAGTGGTAGAGCCCGCTTTAACATCTTCGCACGAATGGGCCGTCTTGCCCGGTGTAATACCATGACCACACAGAAAACAGACGTGAAGTGGAAGCAATTCCGCGTTTCGTCTGATGAGTCCCTTTCTCTTCCCTCCCTTTTCTTAAGAAGAAAGGATGGGAAGGAAAAGTGGATTTGACGGTGGAGGAGAACCATAGGAAGGGGAAATCTGTTTATGTGCGTCTCCTCCTCCGTCAATTAAGCGTAGGCAACGCATCTGTAATTGCGGATGTTTATGGGCAGCGGTCGCTCTCCATTTCGGTGGATTTAGGCGGCCGCTTGCTCGTTTGCCACCTTATGTGTATAAAAAAAAAGTGGTATTTTTAACGCACCTCGGTTTAAATGAAAGTTTTCTACAATATTTCTCTTTATTTAAAGAGATGGCATTATTGCATATTACTATTATTATATTAAAAATCGATTTATTTATTATTTAAAAGTAGACAGGAATATCTTCAGTAGCGCTATTAGCTACTAGCACTAGGCGAAGTGTCTAGAGCGGCCATTTCGGTTTAACGCCCCGGGCGTCGTCTAACCTCGCCCTACACTAACGCCGGCCCTGTGATAAATTTTATGATATATGCCTAGTTAAAACTATAGACAAATGTATCGATATGATATGCTATTTATTTTTAATTATATTTTAGCAATAGCCATATATAATTTGAACAATTAAATTTAAAAATTATCAAATAAACTACATATATATACTATGAAATTATCTTATCTCTGCCATATTTCAAAGATAAAATATCGCTTATATAGGAATTAAAAAAATTATTTCTGTTTCTGAACAGAAATCGAAATATTTTTTCTGATATATACCTCATTATTACTTTATGTAACTAAGTACAGACTACAGAACATGAAACAGTATACTACTTTCCTATATAAAACGGTGTAAATAGTTTTTGAATACATATTTTGGATGGCATCTGAGAATACTATTGAATAACCAACCTTAGAGACGACTGTCAGAAAGGGAAAGCATTATTTATGCTATCCTCTTCTAATAACTAGATCCAGCAATATTTCAAGCTTATTGCATTTTTCGATTACTAGTGTTTATTGCTTATTTTATTTGAATATAGTTAGCAGATGATCTTTTAGTAACTGTCAAACTGACAGCTGTCATTTAGAGCTATAGTGTTGTACCGATAATAATTTGTTACGGTTATTTTTATATAAAACCGGAACTTTAATTATAAGTAACTGCTACTAGCAATACTACGGGCCTGTCCCACCACTGAATGATAATAAGATTGTTATTTGACAATTTACAATATTTTTGTGGGACTGACTCTCAAAATATTCAAATATCAGTTTCCTTGAAAATATTGCACGGGCCATCCATATTAAAATGGATATATCTTGTGTTTGGTGAATCTACCGCGTCTGATACCTGATCTTCAGTCTTCACGTGCTTTGGCGAATTTTCTGAATGTAGCTCTTGACGGAAATTACCTGCAGAGTATTAAAGTTATGAATTACATAGACAAAAAAATCTCACATAGACACAATATGGTTTCGTTCACAGACCGGAGCGTAAATAGGTTTTAAATACTTTAAAGTTTTTTTTAATAATAAAACGATCATCTCTCCGCCCCGTCTGTCTAAACGAACCTTTTAACTCATAGATAAATAACTCAAACTCACAGTTGATTTTTTTAAACGAAGCTAAAAAAAATCTATAAGTTTCGACTGCAGACATTTTTATTAATAAACATTGTTCTGTCTATAAGAATAATTGTTAATAAAAAATAGTTTTTTTTTGACAATGTGTATTAATATAAATGTCTACAATGGAGCTCTACGGTTATAAAACAGACAAAGAAAAACATACTCACAAGCAAAGCGGCAAGTTTCGACATAATGGAACTAGCTGTAATACACATTAAAAAAAATAAAAAACAAACACTACTGAGTAGTAAAGGTAGAAAATTCGGGCGTTGTTAGAATTAAAAAAAATAACAAACTCTTTAGTGATTTTGGATTTTTTTTAAAAAACATTTCTAAAATCAAGACAAGCAGTTAAAAGGCAAATATGGCTACTTCATTTAATATTTTTAAAGGGATTCGGGTAATAAAAACATTTTTACTGGCAACAAAAAAAACAAGCTAGGCAAAGCGGCAAAATAAAAAAAATTAAGTATATAATATTTATTTTGGATGTCGGTAGCACCATACAATTGCGTATTTTTAATACAAAACACAATTTATGTGCGTTTACGTAACAATAACATGGACTTTGGAGTTTTTTGGTACTTTTGTAAAAAAAAAAATTGGAAAAAGGAAAAAAACAAACAAAGGTTACTTGCAATATAACACATAGAAGAAATAAAAGATTAAGAATATAACAAGATTTAAATATACGAAAAATTTTTTTTTTTGTAATTATTTTTTTTTTGTACAATTTTAGTGTCATATTTGCTGACCGTATTTTTGAATCAGTAACAGAATATCCAAAATCCACATGTATAAGGTACAATGCGCTAAAGCTAGGTTTCCACTGTAGAAAGACTACCAAATATCAACATCACAAGTCTCAAGTAAATTTGGAATGGTAAAGAAATGCATGCAAAATATTTTGTAATTTTATATTTATTTTCGACATTTTGTAGTTTTCCAACAGTGGAACTGCACGATAAACAGTCTTAAAACAAAACAACTAAGCACATCTAATTAAACTAAACTTGCATACTTAAGTTTTAATCTAAGTAACGAATACTTTTTCACAAAATCAACTTAAATCATTTGCGTTTTTAAATAATTTGAGTGTAAATTTGTACATATTTTAATGAAGTCTATATCAGAAACTATGTGACTTAAAAATTACATTTATTTTGATAATAGCGTATATGAATTATTTTGTCAAATGTAACATTAATATTTTGGTTTAATTTACAGTGAAGTGTGTTTTAAGTAAAATCATTTTTATCGATTTTATTTCGTTAATAATCTAGTAGGGATGTTCATTATAGAGTTCAAAATATGGATATTAAATAATATCATTATAAAATCTTAATAATAAGAAAATTATCATCGTTTTGTAATATTGTGTATACTAAAAAAATCCACCAGATTTCCAGAAATCAATTAAAAGTCATCGATATATGTGTCGATATCGACATTCGTCGATAATTGTTATCAATCCCTATTTTTTTTTCATTTTAGACACTTCACTATTGTCAACTACATATTTGTTCGTAAATAAGTAACATTTTTATTGTAACGTCAAAATACCCAAAAAAATATTGGAACATTTGAGCAGAACTAAGACTAGAATTAATATAAAAATTATTTGGCATAATATTTCTTAAGCACCATTATTTATTTCTTACATAAAACTTATTGTCTATGATTTATTTCCCTTCACTATGACCATATTGCATCATTTGCAGTTAACTGCGGACTAGTTATTGTCATATTTAAATATGACTGCTTAAAAATATTTACAAATAGATTAAGTTTCCATTAGTTTAAATGCATGCTTTTAAGTAATACGACACTCATGCTTAATACTAACTTATTGGAACTTATCGTCAACAAGTTCTGTTAATTCCACTTAAGTTGCTTTCTACTTCATTTGAATTAAGAGAACTTAGATATTTTATGGTAAATTTCTACCATTTGTTCGTTTCATACAATTAAGTCTTAAAAAAATGCATTATCGTTTCTCCAAAATTAAAAAGTCATAATATATTGTTATCTATCAGATAAGTCATCAATTCTATCATACTACTGTCAATGTATTTGACATTAGAAAAAAAATAAACTGTGGAGGAACGAAATAGTGATGTGACATCAACATATCGATATTAAGTGCAACATTTACTTAAGCCACAACTGCAATCGACTTTGCGCGCCCGTCGCCTACAGAATCCGTAACATTTCAACGCCAAACAACACAAGCCCCCTTTCTTACTAGCATCAGATTTACAAGACTCCCTACTATCCAATCTTTCTAACGGCGGTACATTTAATAACATATCCAATCTACTCTTCAATTGCGTAGGGGAAACACTACGATCTCTACTAAGTTTAGTAGTCGATTTCTCTAAAACATCGATATTCGCCAAATCATCGGAACCCGAATTTTCAGCATTCGGTGTATGAGAGTCTACACTTTCTGGTGTATAAGGATATAGACACTGCGTAGGGCTCAGCAGTGAAGTATCGATATCGTTAACGAATATACCATCGTTTGAGTCCGCACTAGTGATTTCAACGTATGGTATAATTTTATCTGTTAAAGAACTGGTTCTGGTACGTTTCGGTACATCTGTGTCTGGGTGTATTTCGTATGAATATATAGTTTTTTTAGCGTATATGTCCG
>NW_013527026.1:5558886-5573325 GCF_000836215.1 Papilio polytes
TGTTGGAGAAAATTAAACTGATTAGATATTACAAATTTCTTAAAAAGTAAGTAAAGATAACAATCGAACGTGTAAATATATGATGGAAATATCGGATTTTGTTCTTTTATTTGGCAGTGATGTCATTTTTAAGCTATCTGAGGCTCTATCAGCAAGTGGTGGGACATACCCTAAACCATGTTTATTAAAAAATTTTACCAAACATTGTACAGCTTGTGCATTATTTAGTTAATGTTTTTTGAGAATGTTATCTTTTGGTTTTCTGAAGTTACTATGCATTACGTAGGTAATAGTGATGGGCGTCGCCAGTCGATATATGCTTGGTGTAGGGAGATAGCATCCCCCAATACTGGCGACGCCCATGTATACAGTAACGTCTCTTGACACCATGTATTAAATTAAATTTACTTATGTTACCGCTAGTTATTCATTACCTGTCATACCTTTAGTTACTATAAGGTACTTTGCGGTCACCATGTGTTATTATGAGGTAATTTGCGGATTCCGTGAGTAACTGTGTTACCTTTCGATCACCATGTTACTTCGTTACTATGCGGAACTTTACGGTTGGTGAGTAACTATGTGTTACTTTGCGTTACTATGCCTTGTGTTCGTATCAGTTATTCTGTATTGCGGTTACTGTGTTAGTACCTTATTTCAATTACTATGTTACTTATAGTTACTATGTTTCTTTTGGACGGCCCTTTGCTGCCCCGTCGTTCTCCCCCTGGCATAGCAAATCCAAGGAGTTTATTTTATTTTATTAAACTATATATTTTAAACATACAGTCAGTTAAAATTTAAAATACAATATTTACAGTTAAAATATAAAATGCAATCTATACTACTATAATAAAGCGTAAACACACACTTCTTTGTTGCCTAAGATGTCAGCAATTACAGTATACTTTTAAATAATTCTTTTTTTAATAAAAATCCCTACACTTACGTCACGCTTTAGGCTATATATTTTAAAGCCATTAAACTAAGGGGGTAAATATTTTGGATAAAAGCCCTAGTGTGGGAAAGAGACCATAAGTTGCTGCCAACATCAAGGAAGCAACGTTGTCATGGTTTGTCGTGTCATGTCATTCTGACATTTGGAATTGATAATTTGACACATTGTAAACAATAAAATAAAATTTTCATAGTTTTATTGTTCACATGTGTCAAATTCTCAATTTCAAATGTTAAAATACCAATTACCTTACTATGGCAATCTTGCTTCCTTGATGTTGGCAGCAACTTATGATCTCTTTCCCACATTACGGTTTTTATCCAAAATATTTACCCCCTAACTTTAATGGCTTGAAAATATATAGCCTAAAGCGTGACGTAAGTGTAGGGATTTTTATTAAAAAAAGAATTATTCGAAAATATGCTGTAATTGCTGACATCTTAGGCAACAAAGAAGTGTGTGTTTACGCTTTATTATAATAGTATAGATTAAAAACGATAAAAAAATAGTAAGTTACCTTGTGGTCGCCCATGCAGGCGGTGTCGCCGATGACGCCGTAGTCGGTGCGGCGCCGAGCCGTGACGTCAGCAAGTCGGCGCAGCTCGCCCTCCGACTTGGGCGAACCTTCCGACTGGTTGCGAACCAACCGGCGACGGTTAGGAGAACTGTCAGAATCGGAACCACTGTAAAAGGTTTATTTTTTTTATAAAACAGCATAAATATAATTAATTGTGACTCAACTTGATATTGAAAGTAGAAAATAGTACGATAGTTTTGAAAACAAAGCTCTTGAATACCTCATTTAAAAAATCCCCCTCGAATAAAGTATTAAAGGGGGGGGGGCTAGAAAAAAAAATTGAGAACCACTGGAACAAATTGTTTTAATCAAAGAGAATCAGAGGGATTTCAATTTATACTTGTATAATAAAGCATAAACACACAATACTTTGTTTTCATTATGTACTAGTTAATGCTCGCGACTTAGTCTACGTGAAATTAAAGAATAGTGAAAAGCCTATGTTACTCTGTGATAACGTAGCTTTTAAAGATTTTTTGAAATCGGCCCAGTAGTTTTTAAGTTATTTTAATACATACGAAAATAATACAAATCTTTCCTCTTTACATGACACTAGCTGTTTCTCGTGACTTCGCAAGCGTGAACTTTAAAAATAATAAAAAATGTAGCCTATGTTACTCGCAGATAAATTACCTTTCTAATGGTGTAAGCATTTTTAAAATCGGCCCAGTAGTTTTTGAGTTATTTCAACACATACAAAAATACAAATCTTTCCTCTTCATAATATTACTATAGATACAACAATCACATCATATTTTTTTACATGCTATAGGCTATATTTTCACGCTATTTAGATAGGGGGGTGAATAAATTAATGTAATTTGCTATACGACAGAGACAAAAACGTAGACATAGTAACTGATTAACGTTATAATTTTTTAGCCAATAAAGGCGTTTAAAGGATTTTTTGATATTTTTATACAAAATGCATATATAGAGGGGGGTATATTGTACTGACCGTGTGGTGAGTGCGTGCTGCAGGCTGGTGGGGTCGGCGATGCTCTTCCTGGTGAGTGCGAGCTGCGCGGGCAGCGCCGGCACCTCCAGCTCCGACACGCTGCACTTCTTCTCCAACACCTTGCCACTGCACTGCGGAACAATAGGGAATATATATGTATCTTTTTTTTTAAACGATTCTATTTGTTATATATAAAGCGTCGATGGCTCAGGGGTTTAAGCACTTGACTTGTAATCTACAGGTCTTGGGTTCGAATCCCGCTGTGTGATTTTCGATTTTTCGAATTTTCATATGTACATAATTTACCCGACGTCCTTACGGTGAAGGAAAACATCGTGATGCACATATCGGCGAAGAAATTCAAAGATATGTGTGAAGTCAACCAACCCTCACTTAACCAGGGTGGTTGACTATGGCCTAATCACCCCTTACTTAGGGTAGGCTCCGAGCACCTCAGTGGGGACGTATAGTGAGCTGGTGATGATGATGACTTGTTATAAAATAACAAAAAAAAATGATTTGTAATACTTATGCTACATTAATAAGTTCCTTTTATAATTATAACATAGTAGCTAGCTGTCCCCGCGCGACTTCATCCGCATAAAATTATGAAAATTTTATTTTATTGTATACATTTGTGAAATTATCAATTACAAATGTCAAAATGACATGACATGATAACAACCTTGTTTCTTTGATGTTGGCAGAAACTTATGGTCCTTTTCCCACATTAGGGTTTTTATCTAAAATATTTACCCCCTAAGTTTAACGGCGTGAAAATATATAGCCTAAAGCGTGATATAAGTATAGGGTTTTTTTTTATTAAAAAAAAGAATTATTCAAAAAAGTGCTGTAATTGCTGACATCTTAGGCAACAAAGAAGTGTGTTAACCCTTTATTATAATAGTATAAATATAGTTTATAATATTACTAGCTTTCGTCCACGCGAAATAAAAGAAACAAAATTAAGTAGCCTACGTGTTCCTCCAGACTATTCTCTACATCTATGCCAAATTTCATCGAGATCCGTACAGCTGTTTTGGCTACAAACTGTAACAAACATCCATCCATTTAAACTTTCGCATTTATAATATTAGTAAGAGTAAGATATAGTGTGGGCGAGTGCGAGCGTGCCGGGCTGCTGTCGGAGGAGGACAGCCGGCTGTTGCTGTCGGTCGAATCTGTTACTGACTTTCTGAAATACATATTTATATATATATATACATGTCGCAATCAGAAGAAAAATTCAATTTGAATTTGTTATAGAACACGAGCGCCGCCAAGTGACTTTTGAGAGAACTTAGATTATTCTGAAAATAAAGATTGTTGCGTGAACATTGTTTGAACGATATGAGCTTGGTAGATGGATGATATCCTGACTGAGGAGTATTGTGAATATATTCCTGGCATTCGACTTTACCTAATGTCGCCCACACATGGTCTCGAGTAGTAATTCTGATATCGTGCTAGCTGAAGCCGTTATACATATAATAAAATTGGAGTGTCTGTTTGTATTATCAAAAAAAAATCTAGATTTCGGGATGATGTATTTGCGATACTGATAACGAAAATTGCATTTAAAAAGAAAACGTCTGTGTGTCCGCAAGTCACGTTTTTTTCAAGTAATCTCAAAGATGGCTGTGCCGATTTTAACGGACTTTTATTGAAGAGTAGCTGACATGGGTAGACATATTTTAGGCTACGTTTTTAATTCCGCGTTATCAAAATGGCGTAACGGGTGGACAAATTTGCGCTAACAAAATTTACAGGCTACAGCTCGTACTAACATAAAAAGAAAAGATTTTGTATGTTTGGATTTTTGAAAACACTCAAAAATACTGTTATCACTGAGTAACATAGGCTATACATATTTTTAAATTTTACGCCAGCGAAGTCGCGAGTAATAACTATGTCCAAATAAAAAAGGTTTTAATTTTTATTTCTAGTACCTGGAAGTATGATGTCTGGAGTCTCCGGACCTGTCAGGCTGCTGCACCAGCAGGCGAGCGGACTGGGACAGCAGCACGCGGTCGCACCACGCTGGACATCTGCAACACCGACAATGTCACTACACTATATATAAAAAAAAAGAAATAAACAACCTAAAAAAAAACAAAAAAAACTATTAAGTAAATGTCGAAGGAGTTTCAAGTTAAGTGTTATTTATAAAGAACTAACTTCCACCCGCGAATCCGTCCGAGTGGAATAAATACAAAAGTGTAGCCTATGTGTTCTTTTAGACTATCCTCTACATCTGTACCAAATTTCATCGAAATAATTTCAGCAATTTACGCTATAAACTCTAACAAACGTCCATCCATCTAAATTTTCGTTTATAATATTAGTAAGACGTTATTTAAAAATAAGAAATATAATTTACAATCATATCATAAATATTATAAATGCAAAAGTTACGATGGATGGATGTTTGTTAGCGTTTGTAGCCTAAACGGCTGAACGGATCTCCATGAAATTTGGTACAGGTTTAGAGCATAGTCTGGAAGAACACATAGGCTACTTTTTATCCCGGGAATAGTTACGGTTCCCGTGGGATTCATTAATATAGTTTTTTTAATGTTTACTCGATCATTCTGCAACGGTTCAACATATCGTATTGAAATTGGTCACAGATATAAAACAAAGTCTGGAGTACACATGTGATAAAGTTCATCCCCGAGAAATGTCCGGTTCCCGAGGGATACGTAGCTTTTTGTTATTTATATAGTTCGTATGTTTTCTAATACCACGCGGACAGAGTCGCGGGCCACAGCTAGTAATATAATAAAGAGGAAAGATATGTATTTTTAGATTTTTGTATGTATTGAAATAACTCAAACTATTGAACCTATTTTAAAAAAAAATTTCACCATTAGGAAGCTACAATCAAATAAGAAATGCGATAATTCACCTGGTCTTCATATAATGTGTGGGTAGTTGGACATTCTCTTCAAAGGGATAGCTCGGCGGGAACTTCACCGGGTACTCGTATAAATGCGGCCGCAGCGCTTCTAGCTCTCTGTCGTATCGTTGAAGCTGGAAAAACACATTAATATTATAATGTTAAAGTTATAGAAAACACTGTTTTTAATTAAAAAAAAAACACTAATAAGTACTAAATCTTAATAAACTTAATCATACTAATATTATAAATGCGAAAATTTAGATGGATGGATGTTTGTTAGAGTTTGTAGCCTAAACTGCTGAACGGATTTCCATGAAATTTGGCAGAGTTGTAGAGGATAGTCTGGAAGAACACATAGGCATAGAAAGCTAGTTTGTATATGCGACAACTTTAGATGGATGTTTTTAGAGTTTGAAGGTTAAATTTGTCATAGCAGGCTTTCGCCTGCGAATTCGTTCGCGTTGAATAAAAAAAAAACAAAAGTGAGTAGCCTGTGTTTTTCCAGATTATTTTATACATCCAAATTTCAGAGATCCGTTCAGCAGTTTAGGATACAAACTCTAATAAACATCCATCCATCCAAACTTTTGCATCTACAATATAAGTAAGATATAGAAATAGTCTAGAACACATAGACAACTTACTTTCATTTTTTTTTACATGCGGACGGAGTCGCAGGTGAAAGCCAGTTAGACTTTTTTTATAGTAAAAGACAGACATAATAAGAGATGATTTTAAAATTTATAGAAACTAAGATGTAGTGTTTGTTAATTATTATCTAAGCCATAAATCAGATTTTTATTGAAATTTTTAGATAAATTAAAGTTTTTAACTAAAAGGTAAGTATTTTTCGTATAAAAGAAACATTACTACCAACCTTATTTCAACATCTTTGTACATTTTCGGCTTAGTAGTTACTTCTAGAATCTTCTAGACTCACCCAAGGCTCCCTGAATATCTTCTGATGGTCAGCATGCGAGAACTCCTTCTTGGCCACGCTGAGCACGAGGCGGTCGTTCTCTCTCGCTCTGTACTGCATCTTGCTGTCCGCGTTCCCGTGCTGGAGGCGACACGCTGTCAACTCTTCTGTCATTTTCTAGAACGTTCTTTATATTTAAAATTCTTTTAATGTACATGATAAAATATAGTGTTTTAGAGCTGTAAAAGGTTTTTAATCAAATTATACCTTTCCTTTCCTATTATTAAGGATATTTGTGAAAATATTTTTAATTAATTAAAAAATCCCTCCAATTTATTGTCAAATTAGACATTTGTGTAACTTTAAATTGTCAATGTGACAATTAAAATGCACAAATGAAAACGGCCTTTACCATTGGTTAACAATTACCGTTACCATGGAAACTTGCTTCTTTACTGGTTTGGCTTGTTGATTTTGTCCCTTCCCGTACAAAGGTTTTTCCAATTTGCACACCCTCTAAATTCAATAGCGTGAAAATATTTAGCCTAAAGCGTATAGTAAGTGTAGGGCTTTTTATTAAAGCAAGAATTGTTCAAAAAAATGCTGTTATTGCTGACATCGTACGCCACAAAGTAGTGTGTGTTTACGCTTTATTATATTAGTATAGATATATCATACTAATATTATAAATGTGAAAGTTTAAACGGATGGATGTTTGTTACAGTTTGTAGCCTAAACTGCTAAACGGATTTGGATGAAATTTGGCATAGATGTAGAGGATAGTCTAGAAGAACACATAAGCTACTTACTTTTGTTTTTTTTTAATTCAACGCGAACGGAGTCGCGGGCAAAAGCTTGTATATATAGACCATTACCTTAACAACACCGCCTGTGTCAGTCCTAAAATTGAAATCCCCGAATATAAAGTACGGTGCGGAGTTTGGGTCCGCGTGTAGATGACGTAACGTGTGACGTAACGCACGACGACGACTGCGGCAGTACACCTACAATATATCAAACTAATATTATGTTTTTTACAATATAATGTGGCAAAGTAGCAAGCAGCCACCTGAATCCACCGAAATGGAAAGCGACCGCTGCTCATAAACATCCGCAATTGAGATGTTTTGCCCTTCATTGACGGAGGAGACGCACATAAAGATGACATTTCCCTTTCCTATGCGTCTCCTCCACCGTCAAATACACTTTTCCTTCACATCCTAGCTTCTTAAGAAAAGCGTGGAAAGGGACTAAAATTAGGCCTCCGGCACCACACTCATCAGACTGTACGCGGAATTACTTCCACTTCACGCTTGTTTTCTGTGTGGTCGTGGTATTACTGGAAGATGTTAAAGCGGGCCCTACCACTGTTACTGTTATAAATGCGAAAGTATAGATGGATGTTTGTTAGTTTGTAGTCTAAACGACTGAACGGATTTCTATGAAATTTGGTATAGACGTAGAGGATAATCTGGAAGAACACATTGGCTACTTTTGTGTCTTTCTTATTCCACGCGAACGGAGTCGCGGGCGAAAGTTAGTAAAATGAACTCACCGAAGGGAATGGTTCCATAGCGACAAGATTAGATGCGTCATGAAACAGATGTATGTTGACAAACTCCACCGCGGTGCCGCGCACCAACCAGCGCGTGCGCAGGAAACCTTTCCTCGACCATTTACACTGATAACAAGAATTAATAACATTAAAACAGCACATATTTGAAATTAATAAAACTTTCATGATATATCAAAACGTATTAAAAACTGACTGACTGGCACCGAGTAATTTAAAGATGGACTCCAAACGGGTCTGAAATCGGTGCCGTCACCATAAACCATATGTAAGCTAAGTCATATTTAATAAATTTAGTGCGGGCGCACACCTTTGACTAAACTATCACAAAACAGTTGTACGATCGTCGATTGTTTTGCAGCCAATTCAACTGTTTTGCGCAACTAAAAATCGAGTAGTATCACCTCCATATAAGATCATAGGAATCAAAGCGAAACAAAACAGTTGAACGATTATTAAATCAAAGGTGTGTACATGCTCTTAAAATTATTTAAATGTCACATTTTAATTTTATTTTTATTTGTACGGTCGGGGAAATTTGTGGTATTCCATGTTTAATTATCTCGTTCCTTACAATGAGACAAACTCCGCCTCTTATAGTAACCAAATTACTACTTAGTTGCGTAAACGACAGTGTAATGCGCGGTTCACACTTTGCCATTACAGTTGGACAGATGCTGGCGTCATAGATTGTATAGTTGATTGCCAGTCCAATTGAGCGCTACTGATCAAGTGTGAACCGGGCATTATAATAAAAATCAATTAACCGTGGACCACTAACCGACCTTTTATACAAACACATTTAAGAGCTGCGTTTATTATTCCGAACGAAACGATCAAATGATTTTGGTTTTTAAGTTGGAAACCGCCAGAATTCCGGACTGTACATTAACGATTTTGACATTTCAAGGTCATTGATTGATATTAAAAACGTATAGTTTAATTTTCAATAACATTACTTTGAACATCTTATTAAAAGACGTTTTCAATAATCTTTTTTTTTAATATAACATAAGGTGGCAAACAAGCAAGCGGCCACCTGAATCCGCCAAAATGGCGAAGCGACCGCTGCCCATAAACATCCGTAATTACAGATGCGTTGCCTACCCTTATCCGACGGAGGAGGAGACGCACATAAAGAGGATATTTCCCCTTACTGCAGTGCTAAGATGTTAAAGCGGGCTCTACCACTGTTAAAATAACCATACTAATTAATATTACAAATGCGAAAGTTTAGATGGATGGATGGCCGGGTGGATGGATGGGTGTATGGATGAATGAATGAATGAATGAATGAATGAATGAATGAATGAATGAATGGATGGATGGATGGATGGATGGATGTTTGTTAGACTTTGTAGCCTAAACGGTTGAATTTCGTTAAAATTTGGTATAGATGTAGACGATAGTCTGGAAGAAGACATAGGCTACTCACTGTAGTTTTTTTTTTAATTCCGCGCGGACGGAATCGCGAGCGAATGCTAGTTCAGTATATATTTCAAATTACCTCAGGAAAGAAATGCTGTGGAAATTTGGCCTTCTCTTTGGTAGTGACCTTCTCAATATTACCGCTGTTCACCTCTTTGCCGACCACGTCCACGTAGCCCTTCACCTCGAAGTCCCAGATCTTGATATCAGTTAGTGAAGAGTGCGCGAAGTACATGTTACCTAATGCCTGGCAAACAAGGAACCCGTCTTTATCATTCTAATCTATACAATTATAATAAAGCGTAAACACACACTTCTTTGTTGCCTAAGATGTCAGCAATTACAGCATATTTTTGAATAATTCTTTTTTTAATAAAAAGCCCTGCACGTACGTCACGCTTTAAGCTATATTTTACGCCATTAAACATTTTGGATAAAAACCCTAACGTGGAAAGAGACCATAAGTTTCTGCCAACATTAAGGAAGCAAGATTACCATAGTAAGTTTCATATAATAAAAATATAAAATTGGTATTTTGAAATTTGCAATTGAGAATTTGATAAATGTAAATAATAAAATAAAAATTTTATAATTCAATGCGGGTGTAACCACACGAGAACAGCTAGTACTATTATAAATGCGAAAGTTTAGATGGATGTTTGATAAATTTTGTAGCCTAAACTGCTGAACGGATCTCGAATTCGGTATAGATCAAGAGTCTGGAAGAACACATTGGCTAATCATTTTTGTTTTTTCTACGCGGACAGAGTCTAGGGCGAAAGCTTGTATACAACTTAATCATCCAACGAATAAAGTCGCACCTGTTAAGATCATCCAAGAGTCAAGGTAGACCAAAATCTGAGAAAACATTTGGTAATAAAACACTTTTTTCTTAATAAATGTAAAAATTAAAATGGCTTCTGGCATACACAGGGACAGCTTTTGGAACATATTTCTAGTAATCAAAAAAATAGTATTTACAAAGTAATAAAATAAACAACAATAACATTAAATGAAGTGTTAAGTATAAAAAATATTTAACATACGTAATAACAATTAGGTCATTAAAAAAAGATTTCCTAGTTGGTAAAGAATAAACACGGAAATCTGTTTTGATTACTCATAAAGTATCAAGAATTGCCGTTCGTTGGAATGCAAAGATGACGTCATGAAAAGGCGGGAAAGAACACAAAGTTGTACTTACAGGTTTCAACAATACTAGTAAATCAAGTCTGCTCACAATGACTTAGCTTACAATATTTTCTAGGAAGCTACACTAAAAGGATTTTTTTGGACACAGAAATTGAACAACGACAAATTGAAAAAAAACTGAACAGTACTCTAATTAGAAAATAAACTTTTTAATTAAAAAAATAAAACCGACTTCCAAACAAAATACACTAAAAACAAAATATTCTCAAAAAACAGAACACTAAAAAGTAACGACATAATTCCTTGAAAATAGCAAACCTACCTTATTGTAACTGTTATGTCTATATTGTACAATTATTACTACTTTGATGTCGGTGTCAGCCAAGGTATGCAGTGATATTTCTACGTAAGGGTTTCCACATTTTTACCATAACAATTGACAATTGAAAGTATATTAACAATTCAGTAATAAATCTACATTGACTGACACCGACTTCAAAGTAATAATAATTGACAACGGTCTGCTTGAGAACTTTTCTCCAACAAGGTACTGAAACTCTAGTATTATCTCCCTTATATCTAAGTATCTACTAACCGTAAACCTCTCCGGTGAGCTGAAATCTTCATCCAGGAATATGCGGATCTTGTCATACAATCTCAATTCGGGGCAATCGCATAATCTCTGCACGAAGTCCTCCACATACTGCATTGATTTCTCGTAAGCTTTCCCCCCAACTTCTTGCAAATGTAGTGCTATAAACTTTGGGTCCATACGAGAGACGGCCTGGAGGAATTCCGATGTCCATATCGGCAGCATTACTGACGGCTGAAATTAAAAGTGCTTCAATTGACTAACTAAATTGTATCAAATCTCGGTATAGTAGTTATCAAATATCTTGGAGGCTCGAAACATCGTACGAATCGCTACGCAGAATATCATTTTAGGTGTAGCGGAGCGTAAATAGATGCCTTGAGCTGACAAGATATTTGTATAGACTGATACTTCATTGAATGATTTATTGAAATGCCCTTAGGCAAGAACCTGTGGAAAAGAATATAAGACGAATAAATAGACTTCGAAATTATGCTTACGAATGTATACAGAACATGCTATTCTCTTTTTTTTTCAAGTAAACGAATTTCCTTGTTTAAATACAAGTTTTACGGCAATGGAAACAGTTATAAATGTCACATAGCTATATTAAAATATGCTTTCTTTAAGAAGTAAAACGTTGGCTATATTCCAAGTTAAAAAGGGCGTCAATGTCAGGGCCTTCGTGAATAGGTCAGGTTAGCCTTGTAAAATATCTCTGAAGACCTACTGAAGATTTATAAATTTATGCATTTTATTTTCATACTTTAGCTGAGGGGTTGCGAATCTTAGTTCAATGTTCAATTTTCTTTAGTAATGTTTAATCTATACTATTATAATAAAGCGTAAACACACACTTCTTTGCCTAAGATGTCAACTATTACAGCATATTTTTGAATAATTCTTTTTTCAATAAAAAGCCCGACACTTACGCTTTAGGCTATATATTTTCACATACTCTCCCACACACTCACACTCATAACACTCAAAAACGCTATCGCACAAAAAAATGTATGTAATTTTCTTTTTCCTTTGTTTTTTATTTGTCATTTTTAAGTAAATTTAATGTTTAACGTTTTTCTTTGTATTTCACGTTTAGACGCTTATGAACATGTATTGCTCTTCACAAATGGGGAAAGGCCTTGGCTCCTGCAGCACAGGGGAACCTAGTGCAGGAGCCAAGGCTCTCATGAAATATGTTTATTTTTAAAGTTATTTATTTATATTACTAACTAGCTGTTGCTCATGATTTCGTCTATTGAAATTAAAAAATTATAGTTACTGTTTTTTTATTATTTAATTCTATTTAAATAAACCACACTGTATGTACTAACGGATGTTATTTATGCGGTATATACGTCATATAAACAGGATATATTTACGTAATAAATAATGTTATGCAAACAGGAAAAAATTTAAAACATTATCCCTTACTATAGTAAAGTTGTCGAAATAAAAAAAAATGAATATTTGCATAGTGATTCTTTACTATGCTGAGATATAAACATAAATAAATCTTTTATCTATTTTTCAAATAATCTTTTTATTTAATGAGGTACACTAACTGAAAAGCTAAAAAATCAAGCAATTATTTTAAAATACCATCAAGATTGTAATCGTGGTTGCAAAAATAATGGGCTTTGAATTAATGTTTGATCAGATATTCGAGGAAAAGGTCATATGTAATTGTTTCAAAATACAGGTCAAATACAAGGTTAAAAACATATGTTATGTAAATTTAGAAGCTGTTTATGTTTGTTAGAGTTTGTAGCCTAAACGGCTGAACAGATTTGAATGAAATTAGGCATAGACATAGGGGATAGTCTGGAAGAACACATAGGCTACTCAGTTTTATTTTTTTAATCCACGCGGATGGAGTCAGGGGAGAAACTTAGTTAACAATAATTACAAGTAAAAAAGTAATCGTAATTACTGTTTGTTTACTAGACTTAAAATTAATTATCTATGTTCTCTATTATAAAGATTTGTATTTTGTATATACAAATAAACCTAAAATCTAAAGCTCCCAAAGTTACTTTATCACTAAGTAACATTTTTCTAATATTATAAATGTGAAAGTTTAGATGGATGGATGTTTGTTAGAGTTTGTAGCCAAAAGTGCTGACCAGATCTAGATGAGTTTTGGCATAGATGTAAAGGACAGTCTGGAAAAACATAGACTACTCACTTTTGTTTTTTATTATTTCCACAGATAGTCACATGTAAAAGGTATAGGGTATATTTGTTACTATATTTAATAATTCCGCACACAAAAAGTTGCCATTAAAATGTAATTCATGCTTTTATTTTACACAATTAAAGTATGTGTATTTTTAATAACAGTCAAGGGAAGTGATTATCAGATTATCACCAAGGTTAAATTTAAACCATACCCATATGAATTTTATAAGCTATAAATAAAAATGTTTTAACACTAATCGAGAACTACATTTTATATAAGTTACATATAATTATGTAAATGCTTAAGAAAGGAATGGATTCAGATATGACGGCTGATAGAGATGTATGGAAGAGCAGCACATACTGTGCCGACCCTCCATAAGGGATACGGGCAAGTTGATGATGACATATTTATGTGCATATCAATTTCAGGTCTTCAACCATGTCAATCTGAGTAAAAAATTAAGTTGTTAAAAACTTTATAAGAATTTATTACGCTAGTAGTAGTAGTAATTGTAGGGGCTATGGTTTCCACAACTCCACAGCTAGCGCATATTTTGCGTGAGAACAGGACATAGATTAATCCAGTCAACCCAGCTCTCCGAACCCTAGCAAACCCTTTATGTTGCTGGTGATTTATTAAACTTTCATTTTATATCTGCCCTGATTAACTTCAAGCCCATCGGAAGCCAATCATCAGGGTGAAGGAGATTGGTATTATTTTGTGGTCACAGCCAAATACTAAGTCAGTTGCTTAAATATATAACACTGACAATTTTTTTGTATACTTGCAAATATTTTTAAGACACTTAAAACACTAAAATTGAAATTGGGATCTTTTATTCACCAACAAATCTAACAATTTCTTTATAATGCCTAATACGCAATTATATATCTTTTTGCTTATTAAGGAGTGTCCTTAACGATTTATAAAAATAGAACTGTTGTAGGGATTCAAATCGAAACATAATTCGATTATAGAAATCTTATAAGATTCTATTTGCGCCAATTCCATGATTATCGATCAGTACAAGGCGTGACAATGTTAAACGGTCGATAATCCTCTTGTTTCAAATATAGCACACAATCTCACCGTGCAACGTTTTAATTGAAATCAGTGTGGGTAATTACATTATTGTCGCTTAACAGACATAATAAAAACATTTAATTACAAAATACTTACGTCTTCGAATATAGAT
>NW_013527026.1:5573521-5575028 GCF_000836215.1 Papilio polytes
GATTGTTATTTTGTCCCCGCGTACAATTCTTATTGTAAAGACACCGCAAAAATCACCCGAATAGCCCTCCTCGCCCTTTCAACTTTTCGAGGTTTCTGACATTTCTAAATGAATGGGTTACGTTTAGTTTCACAATATCGAGCAAACGAATCTGTCTTAATTGTATATTTTCATCTGGTTTTCTATATCTTAAGCTTAATTGTAAAAAAAACGAAGTTAATTTATATTTATTACATTATTAAAATATAAAAAGTATTGCAATCATAATTAAAAGGAAATTTACCATTATCTTAACGATTTTAAATACACGCCAATCACGCGAAGTTGAGTAACGGAACGCAATTTTCGATATCAAAACACTTCCATCGAATGCATGTTGACCAATGACGTCGGTTCTCGGTTTACGTCACGCCCCGTTTTCAGGGACGCACTTGCGTATATTTTTAACGTAATTCGTAATGAAAAAGGTGTTCACTCAGGAAGCAAAAATTCATTATGTACATTACTGTCATTTTATTTTAATAGTTTTTGCTTGCGTAGATAGGTTATTGCGTACTTGGATAACAATAAGATAATACTAAAGAACAATATTGATCTGACTTATTAGTCTTAGTTACCATTAGTTATGCGTTGATCTAATTTATGTTTTTTGTAATTCATCAATTCTTATAACTGTAATTATTTATACTTTTTTTTATTTAATTAATATTCAAGTTTAAATTCCTCTCTGTAAAGTGTGCCATTTCTGCACATGTGCGCATTCAGTTCGGCGTCCAACCTTTTGTGAAAGGATGGAATAGAAATCAATAGTAATGTGTTCCTATGAGTGATTCAGGCCATTTTGATCTGCATAACATTTAACAGAGTAAGTAGTTAATAAAGACTGTAATGATCACTAGTTTAAGTCTTGTTTCCACTGCTAATCGTGTCCGTTTGTAATAATATTTTTTTAACATAATCCAACCCACGTTAACGATTTGTTGAGTGATACTGTACGTTTAATATTGTTAAATAATGTTTTGTTTCTTTTCTCAGACAATAATAACGAAAATGCGTACCGTGTTAACGCTGTTATTGCTGGCAGCTGTTGTGTATTCACAAAACATTAATAATGCTGTCGAAACGGAAATGTTTGCTGTTCCTATCACACCGAATTTATTTAACTGGACTTATCAGGGTAAGTTAACACATAATATATTTCTTTTCGATAACGTTACTGTTACCTTCGTTTTTTATGTATCTATACTATAAGTAACGTAGTGAAAATATATTTAACACAAGTAACAAATTAAAAAAATAACACTTAACATCGAGAACAGAACCGTTCGATTATTTAACTATCAAAAAATGTCGAAAAAAAATTACTAATATATCATATTCGCTCACAAAATTGTCGACCTTTCGTAAACCTCCTACTAAATAAACGCAATATGAGACATTTTATTTCTCAGTTTCCCACGTTTATGTACAGTCAATGACAAAGATATATTATGGTCTTTAGTCCCGT
>NW_013527026.1:5576811-5578563 GCF_000836215.1 Papilio polytes
TTCTAATTGTAGTGAAGATTCATCCCAAGGACAACATGGCGCGTCACGAAGTCGAACTCAAAATAGACAATTTGAATGTAGAAGATTTACTCGATGATCACAGGTTCATACATTTTTGGAGTTTTTTTTATATTAACAAGTAACATAACAGCTGTACATTTGTATTTAATTAGTTTAAAATAAAATAAGCAATGAATTACCTTCCCTAATACCTACGCATTCTGTGGAAGGCATTGGGAAAGATCTATGTCCAGCAGTGGGCAGACAAAGGCTGATGATGCTGAAACAATGAATATGTAATAACTAGCTTTCGCCCGCGACTCTGTCAGCGTGAAATTAAAAAAAACAAAAGTGAGTAGCCTATGTGTTCTTCCAGACTATCCTCTACATCTATACCAATTTTCATCGAAATCTGTCCAGCCGTTTAGGCTACAAATTCTAACAAAAATCCATCTAAACTTTCGCATTTATAATATTAGTATGATTTTAATGTAACTACAAAACTAAAATTATACCAAGCCTGGTTTCAAATTCATTAGAGTGGTAGTTACCGTCTACCCACGAAGAGACCACGCGACTGAACGACTAGTTGCCATGGTAAAGCTTATTTTATTTTCCAGAATGACCCGCCTCAAAGATATCTTAAGAATGAAGTTATGGACAGAAAGCAAAGAGGATCTGTATCCAACTTTCCTCTCATCAGCTATAGACCTAGGAGCCCGGCTGCCTTTGAAGCCTAGTGATGGGGAGGGGTGAGTTGTTTCGGATTTTATCGATAGATTTGACTAATAACTGTTTAAGCTTTCTACATACCTTTAACTAATCAATGGGACTGTTAAAACTGAAAATCGATCGTATTTATGGATTTTAAGTCAGTTACACACACTATTTTAACCGATCAGTCGGATCTTTCAGATATATCTAACGTGTGTAGGCAATTAAGAACTGTACAGTTGTCAGTTTTGTTATTTATTTAAAAGATCTAACTGTTCAAACTGAAAGTGTGTAGCGGGCTTTAGTAACATCTCCATAACACACATATGAGACAATACTGGGGAAATCTTCACTACACGTATTCTATTAACTAAAAATAAAAAAATAAAAAAAAAATAAAAAACACTTTATTGATAAGATCAGTTTAACATAATGAATGGGCTCTGCCTCCTGAGCTAGGTGGGGACCTGTATTACAGGAGGCAGTGCCTTCTCTTAGTCTAGGTACATATCTCATCAAATACATGTGTGTGTGTGTGCGTGCGTGTGTGTGGGTGTGTGTGTGTGAGTGTGTGTGTGTGGAGAGTGAAAGAGTTTTTATGCTTGTTTTATTTTGGTATTTCTAAGAGGAGGAACTGAATGAACTGAATAAAAACGTATTCAAATTTTTACGAAGTTTGAAAGTAGCCCCAGTGGTAGAGAAATTAAGGAGTTAAAGGTTAGCATGGGCATGTGAGGAGGGATGAATCGCATGTAACAAGGAGAATGTTATTTATGAGTGTGGAGGTATACTGGTAGAGGCAGACGTAGAAAGAGATGGATGTATAGCGTGAAAGGTGACATGGTCTAGAAGGGAGTGATGACAGATGACAGATGACAGAGTTATTTGGAGGACGAAAGCATGCACCGATCCTATGCACAGAGTACTTTGTAACATACTGAAATAGGGACCAATCTTCGGCCTAAAATTGGGTAACACGAAGAAAAGCGCCATCTGTATTTCATAGTTTACAACTTTCTTTCTTTCTTGTTTTGTTTT
>NW_013527026.1:5578621-5578879 GCF_000836215.1 Papilio polytes
TATTTATACACCTATATTATATCTGTTATAAATATCTAACCATTATGAAAAGATTTATATATCCACCCAAATAGTGCATTATACCAATTAGAAAGTAAAAACAAAGGATACTGTTGGACGGTTACTTTCTGCCGTCCCGAGCTCTAGAGGTGTAGGGCTATTTAAATACTGTCTTCACATAGTTAACAAGTATATTATAAGTATCAACAATCATATTTTATACAATCTCATATTTCATATATCCTACGGTGTTACGCG
>NW_013527026.1:5578913-5579241 GCF_000836215.1 Papilio polytes
CCTTAAAATAATAATCTGTTATTTTAACAAAAAATAATAAGGCTAGTGACTAAAACCGTAATACCATATGGCAATAACATTTAAAATCTGATGCTAATGGCCCAAATAAAATTTTCCCACCTTCTTACTGGTTACATCTTATTTAGTGTTATTGCACTCATTAATAGCATGCTTTAATGTACAAAAAAGTATAAGAGAGATTAGTGTATCAATCTACTACTTTTACTTTACTGCTAAAAATATGGTTGTAAAAGAACCAAATACATGTTAAAGACAAAACACTACAAACAAATACTTAAGTAGTCCGGCAATGTACAGAGGCACTAGG
>NW_013527026.1:5580057-5580378 GCF_000836215.1 Papilio polytes
AGAAGTACTAAATTCGTCTATATGTTTTTCATGTGTGTTACGGCATAACTTCGCCATTTTTTTATTCCAAAAGGTAATGCTTACAGATGGGACAATTTTTGGAGTCAAAGTCAAGTCAAGCGTAGTTAAACATCTTAGTTTAAAATCTCGTCATAGGGTCTTTTTTCCTTTCTTTGTTCTTATAAAATAAATGTATATAATTCGATACACATTATTTCAGTATAACACGATATACAAGCCACGTTCGACCGTACATGTCGAGTACTTAACGGAGCTCCCCAACAGCAGTCGTATATCGAGTACTCGTGTACTGGATAGACA
>NW_013527026.1:5580481-5585395 GCF_000836215.1 Papilio polytes
TGCTTCAAATATGCCGCCATGTAAGCCTTTCTTGTACTCTCCAGTTGCACTTGATAATGTCCACCATAATTAGGTCTTCCGTAGAAATTCCGATACTTAAATTTGAATGTTTGATATACTGCACTGTGAGTGTTGAGTACTATTATAGTTAAACGATTTTTACAATTATTTCAGAACGGATCCAGAATCTGAATACTTTCTCGAAAATATCTATCATATTTGTATTGATTATAGAAAAAAGAGGTTAGAAAAAAAAACATTTTGAATTGGACTAAAATAACTAATCACAAAGTAAATTAATAACAATTAATTTAACTCTAATAATGGTTTTGTTTTGACTGTATTTATATTGCGATATGTTTTTGAAAATATTTCTTTCGCTAGCTTTAATCCGCGATTCCTTTCGCACGATATTAAAAAAATATAACAAGAACTAATGTTCTAGAGATACCTAGTAACATTCATCCACTTGCAAGCTAATATGTGTATAAAAAACTGTGTGTGCTTTGTGTTTGTCCATCCATAAACTTTCTTGTTTTTATTAAATTATTTAATAATTACTAAGATTTCTTTCCTCATTAAATTAATTAATAAACAAATAAACCCATTCGTAAACATTTCATATAAATCTCTTTTATACTTGATGTTATAAAGTGTTATAAAATAATAATGTATTTTTTAATTTCTGTATGAGTTAAAATAACTTAAAAACTACTGAGTCGTTTGCAAACATTCTAACGCCGTTATAAGTTATGTTATCACCGAGTAAAATGGGTCTTTTATTTTTTTAAATTCACGTGGACGAAGTCACCAGAATTAGCTAGTTTATAATATTATTCAATGTTTCAGAGCACACAAATCAGGGAGAGTGGAACTTTGCAGATATGGCACTGGCAACACTGAACAGACGCAAGCGGATAACAACAGCAACAAAAGTTTGGGAGTTAGGTAAAAATATTATTTACATTTTTAGGGATATTATTATGCTATAAAAGTTTTCAGAAACAAATCATTATTTTTTAAAAATTCTTTCCCCATACGGAAGGCAATTTATCTGTGAGTAACATAGGCTATATATTTTTTTATTTCACTTGGACGAATTCGCGAAACAGCTAGTTAATTATAAAGTGTAGCTAGATGTTTTAATAATAATAATGAATATTGGTGTTTTTCTAACTTATTCCAGTCCCAACAACAGTCTCGTTAGACCGTACAGTCCAAAATCGAGCACCAATCTCGCTGGAAACTACAACCGGCCACAGCCACCGCCCTACATCGGCTCCACCACTAACTCCCTCCACCACCGCAGATCTGGCAACACCACAACACCTTCAACTAGCGGCCACAGCCCAGACCACAATCGTACACTAGCATTAGAAGAATCACTAAAACTACTGAACGAGGCAAACATAACCAACTACGATACACCTAAAGACCCAATAATAGACCTCAACGATGGCACCGAGGACTACGTACTCGTTAAACCGGATTTCATACAATCGAAACCGGATATAACCGGTTACAACTCGATCAAACCGGATCTGGATGATATAAATGTACCGGAACTGGCGAAGTACGGGGTGACAGGTATCGGTGGTATTTGACAGAGCCTGTCCACGGATGGTACGCGACATCCGGTTAAGACGTGGTTCTGTTAACACTTCCGATGAGGAACTCGATAATGGAGGTCATTTGCGAAATCCTAGTAGTATGGAAAGTGTTAAAGCAGATGTGTTAGGAAATGCTGAAATATATTGTTTTTAGGCGGTTTAAGTCTATTTTATGACTTCTACTAATGTGTGTTTATTGTAATTCTGTAGCTAAACTAATTATGACTAAGTGAATGAATGAACGAAATAGTGAATCAATCAACTCTTTCCTAAGAGTGTTAAAAGAGAGTATTGCTTTTTAGATAAAATGGACCCCTATAGGTAATATGAAATTTGTTAATATCTTCGTAGTAGTAGAAAAAAATGTATTTGTAGAAATAGATTGAAGTCATATGGTGAGTATTAAAACTCATACTATGCATAGATAAATTATTTGTTTTAATAGAATCTGTTATTTTATGAAAAATTAATAATCTATATTTAGATAAAAATAGAAACTGTTGTATATGTTAGCATATTTTATCTTTATAAATATAAATTGTTATTATATCTAGTCTTCTTTCGTAGTTAAATGTTTGTTAGACTTTATAGCCTGCCTTAACTGAACGAATCTCGATGAAATTTGGCATACATGTAGAGGATAAGTGTATCCGTTCTTTTGGTCAGCAGAACGGATAGGCTACATAATTTACTTTTTTAATTCTAGCAGACGGAGTCGCGGGCGAAACCTAGTTATTTCTATTATATTCAAATATAAAATATAACATTACCGTGCTCTTCACTTAGTAATGTGAGACACGTGACGTCATAAGACCATATGCAAAGTTTCTGCACACAAGTTACATGTAGTTATGTTTAACACTAATTAATTGATGACCGTCAATGAGCAAATTGAGCCGATCAGTGAACCGGCTCACAGATCGGCTCAATTACCTACATAGAGGCGTAAGCGAATCACCGGATCACCGCTCAATAGCTCCCACAGTTATAGTAACGTATTGAGCCATGAACGGCTAATTGATTGTTGAGCCACTCATTTGTTCTAAGTTGCTCTTTTGAATCAATTCAGAGCTGATTTACACACGTCTAGTTACAACATCTCTATTATTTTACAATAGAAATGAAAGCATTTTCTAGTCAAAAATACTAGTCTTTATAATATGTATGTTTATGTATGTTTGTTTTCATTAATACTAAATTAACGCTTTTAATGTCGAAAATAACAATTATTTGTAGCTGATGTTTGCACTCAGTATTAAATGAAATAAAAATTGAAAAATTTTTTTTATTTAAATTCTTCACTACAAAGGTCTACATCTGAGATATGGTGAGACCAAATAAATGTCGAGTCGAAGTAGATACCAAAGGTATAAGGTAATGTAAAATTGTCATATTTCTAAGATTTTTAAGTGTTTTTAATATTGTTTACTTTTTCTCTACGTTCATTATTTTTCTTTATTCATGTTATTATTTACATTGTTAATTTGCGATATAAAATAATAAATAAATAATAAAATATTTAATAACACTATTTCTAGTGTTATAATTAGGCGGTTTAATCTTATTCAATCCACAGATAACTAAAATTTGCATCTTGTATAGATTGACGCCATGAGATTGGCGTCATCGAAGGACGTACCCAAGGTCATTGTTAACACGGGCAGTCAAGTTAAGGTTAAAAAGGAGGGAAAAATTGATGAAAATGGAAAATATAGAAGTGGAACTACCTTGTGGTAATTATCTTAACGATATTTTAAAAAGAAAACGATACTTTCTTTTTTTTACAATTTTATTTTAAAATAGTAACTACAGAATAATTCGTAACAATTAAAATAACCTTAAATATTAATTTATCACAATAAACATGAAGTAGAGATCTTACTAATAATAGAATAATCTAAGAACTGTCAAATCTAATTTTGTTACTATTATATAATCTGTGCTTGTACCACAGTGTTTATAACTGGATTGTTTTTGTTTTAAAAAGAATTCTAATATCTTCACAAACTTGCTATATATAATTTGCAATTTATTAACAAATTAGGATAAAAATAAGGGCGTCACCAGCCAATGATAAAGGCTAGGTCTAGACGTAGTTACCATTTTATTCTTATTTTACATTTTTCACTCTAGGAGAGGGACGCTGCCTGCCTTGCCCACTTGGCAACGCCCTTGGTATGTTACTACGATTTTCACATTAAGTAGGCAATAATTGTGTTCTAACAATTATAATTATAAATTACAATGTTGTACTATTATCATATTATATAACACTAAGGCATTTAACTAATAATTAGGCAAGTTTTTTAAATTTCCGTAATTGAATGTTTAAGTGTGGTGTTTAAATAATCATTTGAAAAATCATTTTTTTACAGTTTATGTACTGTAAATTGGCCAATATTTAGAATTAGATATATCTTATTTACTTTTACTACTATTATATTTACAACTAATAGCTTAGCGCCAATAAAGCCTAAACGAGCCTTTTGGAATGTTCTAGATCAAATCTATAGTACCACTTTTCATAAAAATGTTTTAATCCACTTTCAAATTTTCATAGCAATATTTCATTAATGCTACAATACAATGTTGCTATTTACAGAAATAGGCAAACATAATCATTTACTTGAAAATTAATAACAGATAAATTACAAATATATCTTGCATCATTTAAAAGTAATTTAAATTACCTAAGTAAATGTATAATTTTACATATTTAGGCCTTGTAATTAACATCAATTTAACTCTTTTTGTAACACTGGCCAGAAATCAAGTTGGAATGAGTTAAAAAAAACTTAATATAAATTCTCATAACACTGCTATTACTTTGGATGTGTCTATTCTACTAGGAAGTGCATTAGTCTATGTCTTAACAATACTAATACCATAGAGTAAAGATACCTACATTTTTAAATAGCAACACTATTCAATAGGTTTCCAGCAGACGATAGCTCTCATATCATCAGGCGCTTTCCCGAAGATTCTGTCTCCGTTAGGGTCGATGTATTCGTTTATTTGGTAATCCAGTAAGGTTTGGAAGCCGAGTACATCAGTTCCCAATTGCTGTAAAGAAATTATATTATTTTATTGTGTCATAGGTTTGACAAGTGCCGGTTTTATATTTTACTAGTTGTTACTCGCGACTTTGCCCGCGTGAAATAAAAAAAATATAGCCTATGCTTGTCACTGATAACGTAGGCCCAGCAGTTTTTAAGTTATTTCAATACATACATAAATACAAATCATTCTTTTTATAAGTATAGATAGGCCCGAGTTCCATACGCTATGAGCCTATTCATTTTTT
>NW_013527026.1:5585487-5595252 GCF_000836215.1 Papilio polytes
TATCGCTGCTACATTGTCTTGGGGACTCAGTGAGGCAGCTGTTGCCATCATGAAGGAGTGCAGAATCGTACCTAGATATCAAAACATTGTTATCTGACTCGAAGGACCAAACAATTTAAAGCTTGTATAATTTTCATATTAAAATGTCAAATAGGACAAAGTACATAAACGTAACACTTACCCTTTCCCTCAGGCAGCATGGTATCTCTAACAGAGCTCTCAATAAATTCGAGGAATGTCATGATTTTGGCGAGACCTCCGTTCAATTCGATCTCTGGCTCGTCTCGAGCGTCGAAATTCAATGCAACCGCTACCGGTGTTCCTGAATCTGAAAATATTTTTAACTTATTTAAGTTACAGTCTCGTAACTTAAATACCTTGGATTTTAAGTTGTTCTTATCCTTTTCGCTGTATAAAATAAGACTGGTAAATCGTTTTTAACTTTTCGAGTAAAAATTCAATGATTAGCTTGCTTTTTTGTGGTCAATTACAAACACAATAAGTTGTTCCCAAGATGAAATCTAAGAACGGGCGCACACCTTTGACTAAACTGTCGCACGCGATTGTCGATTGTTTCGTAGCCAAATCAAGTGTTAAGTTGCATAACTAAAAATCGAGAAACCCCGTATAAGCTTATAGGAATCGAAGCTCCACTAAACTTTGGATTATGTTGCCAGTCCAGTCAAAGTAACATATACTCACGATCTTCTAGAACGACGCTGAGTCTGGCCTGCAGCAGAGCGTCCCAGCAAGCACGGATACAGTGCGCGTAGTCCTCAGTCGCAATCTCGTGCTTTAAGAACTGTTCTAACTCAGCCTTCTCGTAGAACGACGATACGATCATACTGGACAGTAAAAAATTAACCCTTCATAATTGAAAATTTACAAATGTTTTTGCTAGAATTCCTGTCAAACCTGTCTTCTGTTAGGTACGTCAAGTATATGACTACTTCACAATAGAGTGTAGGAATTTTGTGATAGGAGTACTTACTCGACAACTTGCTGTTCATGATCTTCAGCCATCGGCACTGCTTTGAACTTGTGGTCGTAACCGCCAGCCGCGTGCTCCGGACCGCAGCTCATGTGGGTCAGCACATCGCCAAGATTGGCTGCTCCCAGAAACTCACTTATCTCTGTGGAATAGATTTTTTTGGTATAATTTATGCTAAGTTTGATATCGAATTTACAAATTCTGTGTCAATGAAATTGTCTTGTTGGTTTAGTTCCGTAGTATATTTTTAATTAAATATATTACATACTGCTTATTCTGCATTAAAACTATTGAAATACTAAGATAATACATTCATTTCCAGTATCGCAATCTTACTAATAATAGGTACAAATGCAAAAGTTTAGATGGCTAGATGAATGAATGTTTGTTAGAGTTTTTAGCTTAAACGGCAACGGATCTTCATGAAATTTGGTATAGATGTATAGTCTGGAAGAATACCTAGGCTACATACTTTTGTTTTTTTTTAAATACCACGCAGACGGAGTCGCAGCTGAAAGCTAGTATTCCTATAAACACAATTAGGAAACCATGTAATATTGTAAATACTTACCAATATAGTATCCTTTGTCTCTCAGTCTAGTGATAGTATAAATAGAATTAAGTGAGTTCCCTCCCAGCGCGTAGAAGCCCGCCCTCACTGATAGCGTCCCTCTCGCCGCCCTCCCGAGCACCTCTCCCACCGTCTCAAAGAGGACCTTAGCTGCTTCTAAATTCTCAGCATCCACTCCACTGTAGTCAATGTCGAAAGATATCTCAGAGTCGTCTGTGAAAGTAAAAAATACTACTATACTTAAATGAATAGGCAACAATAATCGGAGATATAATAGAATAAAAAACGTTCACTGCGTAACAGGCCGATTTCGGCCTGATGCGGTACTTAAGCTGGTGCGGACGAAGAAAACTGTGTCCCTCTCGCTAGTGCGAAACGATTATCCCAAGTGTATACATTACTTTACATAAAATGTATACATTATGTTTTCATAAAGTTATAGCAATTTAATCTATCCTAGTGCTAGTGGGTCTAGATAGACCTGCCATGCACTGCCGGAAATATCACTGGGGGCATATTTTGGCCCGCCGCCGCACCAGATGAAGAATTGTGATTTTACTTGCCGCACTACTAACAATGCATTTTTATTCATCTCAATCTCTGTATACTTCTCTTTTACGCTTAATTATTTCTGTTGACTTAACTGAACAGTTTTGATTGTTAAGTTAAAACTAAGTGTCTATAGCAGGCGTAAGTGTACCTCTGGTAGGAAAACAAAATTTACATAAACGTCAAAGATACCTTACCATTATTGTTAGTGTTCTCGTACATCTTGAGTAGCGCTTGTCTGTCGACTTTGCCGTTCACCAATAAAGGGACACTCTCTATAACGATTACCTATAGAGTAAACATGAAAGAAAAGAACATTTAAAAAAATTCAAAAATCATTCAGGACAAGCAGTACTTATTTGGTTCTATTATTTTATATTGTAAGGTGGTAAAACAAGCGGCCATCTGATTTGGCCGAAAAACGCAACCATTGTCCATAGACAACCACAATTGCGTTGTCTAATCTGAATTGACGGAGGAAGGGATGCACATAAAAAGGGCATTTACCCTTCTTAGGCGTCTCCAGCATCAAATCCACTTTCCCTTCCCATCTTATCCTTATAAGCAAATGATAGGGAAAGATACTAAAATTAGGACAGATCTACTAGCGCCTTGGCCAAGATTTATATAGTCGACCTCTTTTTACAGACAGTGAGAGTACGCGCCTTTGAATAAACTATCGCACAACTGTTTAGTCTTGCTTTGTTTCCTATCATTTTTTATGAAGGTTTTATGAAGGCTACACGATTTTTAGTTGTGCAACTAAACAATTGAATTATCTGCGAAACAATCGACAATCGCACAACAGTTGTGCGTATTTTAGTCAATGATATGCGCCTTTCTCTATTCATGAATGAGTATAAACAAAGGATACCTGTGGTAACATATAATGTGTCAGGGACTTCTTGAGTGCTGTTTCTATGTGGTGCGCTGAGAGCCGCGCGCTTTGCTGCACAGTCACAAAGGCCAGCACTTCAGGATTGCCACGATCCAGGCCATAGCAGAGAACCACCGCTGGAAATGTGATTATTTAAATTATAGACACACTGGATGTACATTGCTAGAGGAATACATTTATACTTATATAAATAGGAAACATATGTGTTTTTTGTATGTATTGAAATAACACAAAAACTACTGGACGGATGTCAAAACTTCTTTCAAGATTGAAATGTTATCACTTAATAACTAGGTTCTTTACTATTTTAATTTCACGTAGATGAAGTCGCGAGCAACAGCTAAAGTATCACTTTAAACTTATTCAAATGTAATATGGAATTATAATTGTAAAATTGATTTATTTTCAGTTCTGCAAGTTTCCCAATTTCTACTGTAATAATTTTCTATAGTAAGAGCACACCTTTGACTAAACTATCGCACAACTGTGTAGTCGCGCTTTGATTTCTATGATCTTATTACTTATTACTTTATAGTTGTGCAACTAAACAGTCCAATTGGCTGCGAAATAATTGACAATCGCAGATACTTTAGCCAAAGGCGCGCCCGCTCTTAAGCTAAGTAGATGGATATAAAAAAAATTCTCATACCTTTCTCGACTCCCTCCACAGCAGCTACTGCAGTTTCAACTTCTAATAAATCTACTCTGTGACCTCGGATCTTGACTTGCGAGTCAGTTCTTCCCGCGTATAATACCATCCCCTTGTGTAGAACACCGAAGTCTCCAGTGCGGTATAGTTTTCCAAAATCTGTTAGGATATGTACTCGTTATATATTTATTATTGAACGTACTGTCAAATTATTATAACTGTTGGCTTATCCATACTAAATTTTGGAACATCGTAAAAAGGAAAGCTTTGTATTTTTGTATGTAATTGATTCACGAAAAAAACACCATTAGAAGGGTAATTTATCTCTGAGTAACATAGGCTATATTTTTTATTTTGATTTCACGCGGACGAAGTCGTGAGCAACAGTTACATATTAAAAAATAGTAAAAAAATATAGCCTATGTTACTCACCGTTCCCCGGTGAATGAGCATTTTAATGGTGAAAGAATTTTTGAAATTGACCCAGTAGTTTTTGAGTTTTTTCAATACATACAAAAATAGAAATCTTTCCTCTTTATAACATTACTTTAGATTTACATAAGAGAAATATTAGTTTGGTTATGGTAACCGTGGATTTAGACTTTCCAATTGTTACACCAATATTACGAAAATAATATTGCTATCTTTGTTTTTGTTAAATACACTGACCCCTGTCAGTGTATTTAACAAAAGCTATCCCTATAGCTATATTGTTTAGAACTTATCGTAGAATAATTCTGACAAATATTAACTATTCCAATTTAATCAATTGTATGAATACTTCAGTAAAAATGCTCATTTATTTTAACGGTAAAATATGACAGCCTTAGGTCATTTAATGCTTCAACTTCGTGTTTTGGTACCTGGATGTGAGGCGTGCGGGTTGTAACAGAATTTCTCCGGCGCCTGTCCGCCGACGTACCCTGCAGCTAGATTGCGACCCGCCACCCACACCTCGCCTGGCTCCGCCTCGCGTGCCGGATTCATTTCTTCATCTAGAAGATAGATGGCGCAGTTGTCGACCGGCTTCCCTAAATTCATTCATTTGTCAATAAATGGGTTCATTTAATCGTTTTTTATAAGTTTTAAGTTCATTCATTCTTCATCATCCTTTTGGTCGTTCAAACTTCCAGGAATTTTTTCGTTCATTGATTCGTTCGAAAAGACAAACAAAGGAAAAAGAACAAAAATAAGAATTATTGCATTCTTAAAGTAAGCGCACACATTTGACTAAACTGTGGTGCGATTGTTGATTATTTTGCAGCCAATTCAACTGTTTAGTTGCACAACTAAAAATCGATTAGTGTTACCTCCATATGACATCATAGGAATCGAAGCGAGAGTAAAAAGTTCTGCGATACTTTAGTCAAAGGTGTGCGCTCTTAGAGAAATCTGTATACTCACCGATCGGTATCGTAGGATGTACATCCAATTGTTCAGAACGTTCCAGAACATAGAATGTCACGTCGCCCATAACCTCGGTACTCCCGTAGAAGTTGGCCAGCTTGTAGCCTTCGTTATCACCGAAATATTGGAAGAATTGTCCCGCCAGTTCCTTGCCGAGAGTCTCACCAGAACAGACCCACAGTTTCAGGGATTGGAGTGGTCTTTCGGAGCGGTTTAAAGAGAGGTACATTAAAATAGACCGGAGTAACGTTGGCACTAATACCAAACGATGCACCTGAAATATTAAATATGTTAGTAAATTCAATATAAATGCATTTAAAAAGATTCTATTATTCTACAGTAATTTTACCGCTGCATTTAGAAATTATTTAATTATTTGACTTACCTCATTTTCCGCTAGGACCCGAACCAATTTCTGAGGATCTCGAGTCGTCTCTCTTGAGAGTATAAGTAAGGTCCTGCCGTGTAACAAAGGCCCCCAGATCTCACAAACAGAGTCGACGAAAGTTAGAGCTGTCTTCCAAACGCAGACGTTTTCTTTGTCCGTGTACGGGAAAGTACGGAATTGCCACCAGAGGCGGTTGCAGATCGCTGAATATGACAAACGCACTCCTGGAAAGAAAATTTATCTTTTATCTAACTAATATATAAATGCGAAAGTTTGTTTGAACAAATCTTTACTATATTTAACACAGAGATAGAGGGGTTCGGAAAACATTTTTTATTTGTATACGGATTATGTTGGCAACTTGAGACTTTGGACTTTGCTCATTTCATTGTTTACAATTATAATTTCATCTCGATTTAGTACATTTTTTATTAATAATAAAGTATCTTTATTACCTATCATAATGGATATTGTAATCAAAGAACATTAAAAAAAGTATAAATCCAATACCATTGTGCTTAATGCGGTTTAAGTTACAATCATTGACGGCCTTAAGCGATCACTTAAATGACTTAACTTCATGCAATCTCAAAAGTATTATAAATACAATTATGATTATTTCCAAGTACGCGGCAATTATTTTTAAATCAAAAAGATAGAAGTACGTTTTTTTAAATTACTTTGCCTACATCGAACAATACCTAATAATTATGTTTACAGCTAAAAATAATATCAGTAAGTATTTCTTGAAATCAAGATTCTGATTATTTTTATAACGTTTTCTTCGCTATTTTCTGTCTGTAAAAATATATGAAACAAACCTTTTGGTATTCCGGTACTTCCAGACGTGTAAAGAACAATCGCAATGCTCTCAGCAGTGGCTTGCAATAGTACCTCCGCTTCACTCGGCTTATCTCCTGGTAAGCCACTGGCTTCTAAAGAGAGCTCGTCGAATGATACCGCTGGTATACCACTACCAGAGAACATAGAGGGATTTGCTGAAAGAAATAACAAAATAAATAAAGCGCCTGAAGCAAACTCATATTTTTTAAATTAATATTTTAGCTATTCCAAAATACCAGGCGTTATCAAATTAAACATTAATCTAATTGTTATAAAGTAATTTAAAGATGTCTATTTGGAATGTCTACACAGTCTGTAAGTACACTTTACCTGTGTTATCATATATGACAAGAGAAGGCTCCGCGTCCTTTAAGATATGTGAAATTCTGCCTTGTGGGAAGCTCGGGTCCATCGGCACATACGCCGCACCCGCCTTCCATATCGCTAGCAGAGTCATTATCGTACTGAAAGATAGTACAAGAATTAAGTCAAATATAACGGAGAGAGTATTTTAACAGCCGAATACTGACACGAAATTTAAATATTTAACATAGTCGCTCCGCTTAACTTCATATTTCTTTCAAATTTTACCGTCTTTCAAATTGTAAGCGATTACGAGATTGTGTAATTGTGATTCGTTTCAGTATTGGTCTGTAAGGAAAGTATAGACTTCTTAAAAGAAAGTACCAAAAAGACTAAGCAATACTCACTTATGTGTTGGCTCCATGCACACAGCTATCACATAGTCCCCGTCCCTGTTAGGTCCGATGGGGCGAGCGTGGGCGGCGATGGCTCTGCCCAGCGCGTTTGTCCGCGCCTGCAGTTCCGCGTAGCTCACACGTACGCAACTCGTCTCATCTGATTGATAGATTTCATTAGTCATTAATGAGGCTTTTAGATTCTTAAGGCCGATAAAGACAGCTTAACACAGCTTTAAACTACTGCTCTGGTCGACATACTACTGGCAGAACTCTGCTTGATCGTATTCGTGTACGGAAGACCTTAGATTATCCACGTAGATTAAGGCTCTAAGGATAATCCTGACTATAAAATATTTATAGTAATATTAAGTCTTTAAAGACAGGCCATATTAGAGGACAATAATGCCCCAATACAAATCGAGCATTTAAATAAAGTTCAGTTTTAGAGCAACTTTAACTTTAAAGACAGACTTAACACTGGTCACTCGAAAGTCCTCTGAAAGTTTGTGTTAGTATTTATTTAGTCATTGTTACTATATTATTTAACATAAATGTGAAAATCTGCTTTGTTTATGTAACTAAAGTGAGTTTTCCAACTTCGACACATGATAGGCAACTGTCTAAATGATAATTGTCTATTCACTTAAAGAATATACAAGTATTAACTAATAGAATAAGAATTGAATTTGTTAATAAATAAGGTCTCCTAGCTCTGAAGGCTCAATACAATTTGTAGCAATACAAATGCTGGGCGTCTAGTATTTATTTCTTTTAAAAATTCACTACATTTTATAACCTCCATTATATCCTTCTAGGCTGATAATAATTTATTTCAATAACATATATCTACGTCATCTTTGTACAAATGTGGAGGAAGACCGAAAAATGGATGGATTGTGTGGGAGCGAGTGGATTCAGATATGGCTGATAGAAATGTATTGAGGAGCAAAAGACTGTTCCCCGTAGGGACAAGGACAAGTTAATGTATGTACGTCACCTTTGTAAACTAAAGCGGTGGCATCTCTAGCTGTGAGATTGTCCATCATATTTGTTAGAGGTCCGGCCGGTGTCGACACCTTCTGCCCGGTGACCACAGAAACGCGCGGCAGTGATCCCATTGTGCCTGTAATTGAATCATAAATTAAATCTAAAATATTGGAAAACATGAAGTTTGTGTTGATATAAAACTGATTTTAATTCAACAATTATAAGTAACTAGCTGTTATTTTTAATATTATGATGTAATGATGAAATCTGTCAAATTAAAATGCCAGTCAGTTCAACTATACAATATGATTAACCTAGTAGGCTATGGTGCGTGATTGTAAAAATAAAATAGTTTACTAGTCCGCGCGGAATAAATAAAAACAAAAGCAAATTGCCTATGTATTCTTCCAGACTATCCTCTACATCTTTGCCAAATTTCATCGAGATCCCATCAGCCGTTTAGGCTAGAAACTCTTACAAACATTGATCCATCTAAACTTTCGCAATTATATTGAGTAAGATTTCTTTTATAAATTGCGATATTGAATTTTATAGGTAAATTATTCGCGTAATAACAGCACACACTTTTGGTATTTTGGCGAATTTCATTAATCGAGTTCCCATTATCTTAATTTAAATATACCTCAGATTAATTTAACCACGGCGAAACTATTATGTTTGTATACGAAAATATTTTAAAATCCCTACATTATTATACTGTAGTAAAGCTGTAGATATTCTAACCTAACCTAACAATGAAATATTGCACAATTAACATTTTAACGTCTTCGTTTACATAAATAACTAAGCAAACATAATCCAACAAAGTGGTATACTAATGAATGAACAATTATTTACCGGTTTTTCAATTATAATCTTCAAGTGAATCAATAAAATACTTAAGTTTATGTCAGGGTACTTATACTGCCTTATAATAAACTTACTTATTAACTAATAATTAATATCTTTACATATATATTGGAGTGTCGGTTTGTAATTTCAAAAGAAAAATTCCAGATTTCGGGAAGCTGATGTTTTTGCCTTGCTAACGGAAATTGCATTTAAAGTTTTCTGTCTACCCGCAAACCGCGTTTGTTCCGGATGATCTCCGAAACGGCTAGGCCTATTTCGACCGGACTTTCACTGAAGGGTTGTTGACACAGATTTTAATATTGCGATGTCGCTGTCGCGGGCAACAAATAATCTATGCTATTATAATAAAGCGTAAATACACACTTCTTTGCTGCCTAAGATGTCAGCGATCACAGTATATTTTGAATAATTCTTTCTTTTAAAAAAAGCCCTACACTCACGTCACGGAACGGGACCATAAGCTACAAGTTGCCAACATCAAGGATTAAGATTGCCATGGTTTGTTATGAAGTCATGTCATATGGACATTTGCAATTGATAATTTGAATAATGTTAAGAAGATTTTTTTTTAATTCATGCAGATGAAGCCGCACAGGAACAGCTAGTATGTAAGTTTATTACCTAACTAAATACGTGCCCAAAGGACAGTCAACAGTGGAGTTTAGATTGAAAATTAAAAAAACCACTATAGCACTTTTGTTACCTATGGCCAAGATCGGTTTACCCTATACAAGTGCGTATGCATTTTTTATTATAATTGTAATAGATGGTTTTACCACACAATTGCATTCCATATTCATCATCTAGTATGTAATTATACATACGCTAATAGAATGTGCATAAAAACAATGATGCAGCTGCCGCGTTTCTTGCATCAGACAATTTTTATTTATGTTTATTATATTCTA
>NW_013527026.1:5596300-5600872 GCF_000836215.1 Papilio polytes
ATTATAGTTTTAATTTGCCTCATGCTTGGAATGAAGTTTTATTTTTTCGATATTGACCTCTGATTGACCTTGAAAATACTTTCAGGGATACGAATAATTAACAGAGTGTTATAACAAGGAATAATTATTGTTTGTTAATAATTTATAATTAGTTGAAATAACATTATTGTTGGTAAATAGATACATTTTAAAATTTCGATGAAAATGAAGACCATTTGTGTCTAAATATAGAGAAAAAAAAAAGAATCATTGTCAATTTACTCTTTATAACTTTATACAGCTATGTTGTATACCTCTATTTATAGAAAGAAATAGCAAACGCACCCGACTCCGACCGCGAGGAATTAAAAAACTTGATTATACTGGTAGTAACCTATGTGTTCTTCCAGACAATATTTTACATGAAAATAAAAATTTCATCCATGTACATCCTTTTTAACTGCTTTCAGTTCTGGAGATAAATTCTAACAAATAATATATATACTTTTGCAATCATATTAATATTATAAATGCAAAAATTTTGATGGATGGATGTTTGTTAGAGTTTGTAGCCTAAACGGCTGAACGGATTTCGATGAAATTTGGTAAAGATGTAGATGATAGTCTAAAAGAATACATAGGCTACTCAATTTTTTTTTAATTCCACGCGGACGGAGTCTCGGGCAAAAGCTAGTTAATTATATTTTTTTTCGATGAAATTTAGCATAGGCGTAGAGGATAGTCTGGAAGAACACATAGGCTACTCAGTTTTGTTTTTATTTCAATTCTACGCGAACGGAGTCGCGGGCGAAAGCTAGTTATGACTAAGATTATGAGGTAATTTCAGTGAAAAACCCATTTAATTTCACGGGCTTGTTTCAATCAGTTGTAGATTTATTTTTCTAATCAAGCGTTTTTGTGTCACCAATAGGTAGCCATTTGCCTCCATTAGTCAGCTAGATATCTTATGAGATAATGCTTCTAAGAACGAAAGGAGGAAAATTGAATTACTGAAAACTTTTTTATTGAAATTTTTTCAGACAGAGTGACAAACGAAACGCGTGTTTTAAGCAACTCATGGCTTCTATTTTCAATCTATACAAATATAAATTTGGATTTCCATATTTTTGTACGTATTGGAATAACTCAAAAACTACTGATTAGTTTTCAAAAATTCTTTCACCATTAGAAGAATACGTCACTGGCTAGTAACATAGGCTATATTTTTTATAATTTTTTTTTAATTTTACGCGGGCGGAGACGTAGGTAATCTATGCTAAAACTATTCTATAATATATTTATTAGATGATACAGCGACAAGAATATCTGATTAAGATAGCTCACTAGCGCCCTCTTTTTCTATTTTATACATTATTTTATATATCCGTGTAAGTTTTAAATGTTTTCTAACAGAATTAGCCGATAACAGCTCTCACTGGGAGACACTCTCGTTTGAATATACTTTACAATTGGAGATTTTATGTGCGTAGGTAATTTCTATAAACATTTAAAAACATAATCTAAAATATTAACTTTCATCTTAACGATGCTTAAAATAACACCATGCAGTTGTTTTAAAAATTCGTCGATTCGACGCATAGTTGAAATCATATTTTTTTTAAATAGCAACCTTATTAGCAAAAATGTAAGTAACATCTGAACTTTCGTCATAACAGAACGTAAAAAACATAGGGAGGTATGCCCTCTTAAACCGGATTTCAACAGATTGGGTACTTTAACATATCCGTATCAATTAATCACTATTGACGCCTTGTTAACCTTCTACAATGACACTTGACGTCACTTGACACCGTAGTGGCGCTAGTATCGCCCTAATTATTCAAATTGATTTTTAATATGGCAATTCATTATTATCTCCCCGTCTTTATCCAACTCCCGTAAGGGATTGCACTGGTTTTCTGACTACAGGTTAATTTATCTTCCGTTTCATCACTCCCTTCTTGATGTCACATTTCACGCATTTCTTTCTAGGCCTACCTCTACTAGTGTATTTTATAACCTTTAAGGCCTGTCCCACCGCTGGCTGATACACTCAGATAGCTTAAAAGTGTCGTCACTGTCAGATCGAGTACCAAAATCCGATACTTCCACCACATATTTTATACGTTAGATTGTTATTTGACAAATAACAAGAATTGTGGGACAAGCCCTAATTTTCCTTTTAAATCTGATTTTTCTCTCATGACATGGCCATATACGCAATTATTTAATCTATTTTCAAACATCTGGCAATACTAGTAAATATTTTTTTCTGTGAAGATATTTATCTGAAAGTTACATTTTATTTTATTCTTTAATAGATTAACGGACAGAATAATTTTTGTATTGTCATAATTAACGTTACTTTTGGGTTATAGTTTGTTAAAAAGTATCTCAAAGCAGCTGCATGAGTATGGATGGTATTTGATTTTGATGTAACAGTCTGGAAGACTTAGGTTACATTTGTTTTCTTAATTCCACACGGATGAAATCGCCAGTGAAAACTCTTTATAATGCTTTATTCATATATGTATTTTCGAGGTTAAGTGAATTGGTTACATTTTGTTTTCTACCGTATTAATATAAAATCACGTACGTTAGTTTAATTAAAAAAGCAATTAAGTGTATTTTGATAATTAATAAGAATAAAAGATTTACCATTTTTAATGTTTCAGGTACAAAGATCTTTCGATTAACAGAAATAATTTCCGACAGACAAATGAAGGTTTTATTAAGGTGAGTTTTTTGTTTTTTTATAATACTAAAGAGATACTTACGTAATATTAATGTAAATCTTCAATCAAAATTAATTTTACTTGTTTGTTATCGAAGGTTCTAGATTTTTTCAAATATTTCTCCTTGTGTTTACAGACCTACCGCCTTATACTATAATCTATACTATTATAATAAAGCGTAAACACATACTTCTTTGTTGGCTAAGATGTCAGCTATTACAGCATATGTATTAAAATTTATTTTTTTAATAAAAAGCCCTACACTTACGTCACTCTTTAGGCTATATGTTTTCACGCTATTAAACTTAGGGGGTAAATAAATTGTATGAAAACCCTAATGTGGGAAAGAAACCATAAGTTTCTGCCAACATCAAGAAAGAAAGATTGCTAAGGTTTGTCATGTCATTTTGACATTTGCTATTGATAATTTGACAAATGTAAACAATAAAATAATATTTTCATAATTTCATGCGGATGAAGCCGCACGGGAACATTTAGTGTAATATAACGTATTTGTAGATGACTAAGTGTAACCGAGAATTACACCATTACCTATACTATTGCTATCTCTGTCTTTTAAATGAGATCGTAAGGGATAGCAATAATGTAAAACAGCCACGAGTGTGGAGTCTCCGTAACCTTCGCGAATAAAACGTCGCATGAACCTGACCCGCTTAGCTAACGGCACATAACGAAAGGAAACGTGATGAAAAAACACGTTTCGTTTGAATACGCGAAGTGGCCATTATGTAATCAGAACAGCGATATCTGTGGAGAATTATTGTCCTTTGTTGTTGAATTTTAAAATCAATATTAAATTAGCATGAATCGAATCTTAAACAATAACGCATGCAAACAAACCAATAAAAACAAATGAAATGGAGTAAAATGAGTTGAAGAATGTTTAGTACCTTTTAGTTTTAAAACTTATCATTTTGTTTTAGTTACATTTGTATTAAACTTTTGGTTTTATATATTTCGCAGATTGTATACTAGCTGTTGCTCGCGACTTCTCAGCGTGTAATTAACAAATAATAAAAATACATAACCTATGTTCCTCACTGATAACGTAGCTTTTTAATGGTGAGTCTTTTTGAATTCGGTCCAGTAGATTTTGAGTTATATCAATACATACAAAAATACAAAAATACAAAAATACAAATCTTTCTTATTTATAATATAAGTATATATATAGATAGTATAGTTGGATTCAGTTATTATAAACTACTAGCTGTTCCCGTGCGACTTCATCCATATGAAATTATGAAAATTCTATTTTATTGTATACATTTGTGAAATTATCAATCACAAATGTCAAAATGACATGACATGATGTCAAACCATGGCAACCTTGCTTCCTTAATGTTGGCAATAACCCACATTAGGGTTTTAATCCAAAATATTTACCCCTAAGTTTAACGGCGTGAAAATATATAGCCTAAAGCGTGACGTAACTGTAGGGCTTTTTATTAAAAAAGGATTTATTCAAAAATATGCTCTAATTGCTGACATCTTACGCAACAAAGAAGTGCATGTTTACACTTAATTATAATATAGATAAAAGTAAACAAAAAAAATCATTCATCGACTCCATAGATTCGTTGTTTTCATTACCGTAGGTCAGTAACCGCGTACTAGAAAGACATTGTGTTCGTTGCTCGTTTATTTCGCAATCCACCACGGCCAAGTGCGCATGGCTTTAACTCCGTAATTTGTAACGACCTGATTTTTTTTATTTCTAACACAATTAAACTGGCAAATTATATCTTCAGGGTCGATGTTATAACAGATATTTGTAGTAATGACCGCTTTATTGTCTGTCTAACAATTTAAAAATAAACTAAGTATGTTAATACTA
>NW_013527026.1:5602376-5619847 GCF_000836215.1 Papilio polytes
TAAGGAATGTCTTCTGTTCTTTTCTAAAAAGAAAAAGGGAAAGATGACATTACTTAATTGTGTTTCTGTAGTAGAAACCGACTGTTACATTAATTGCAAATTAACTTTCGCCCGCGATTCCGTCCGCGTGGAATTTATAAATAAAACAAATATAAGTAGCCTATGTGTTCTTCTAGACTATCCTCTACAGCTATGGCAAGTTTCATTGAGATTCGTTCAGCGGTTTACGCTACAAACTCTAACAAACATCCATCCATCTAAACTTTCGCATTTATAATATTAGTATGATATCCTTGAAATTAAACTTTAATATTTTTGAACATTTTTAATTAAATCTTCGAAAATTATCGAACAAAAAAACGTGTTCTAATTTACGACCTTGTAAAATTAAAGGTCCATTTTAGATGTCTAAGATTCGTGTTTGAATTCAAACTAAATTAATTTTAAACCAATTAAACCTCTTTTGGAATAATTCTTACTTGAATAAACCGTAGAAAACGCCAGTAAAATCTTATCGCTCATTGATCGAAATCCGACTATTATTTATAACCAATATTGTTAACATTAGAAACAGATTTACGAGATTTTTTTTTAAATGTATCATATTTCATCCATTCGCATATTACTTAAAAAGGGGCATAAGCGTAATCAGGTAAGGGGAAGGTCATCTGTCCCCACTTGGAGTGTCAAAAATTGTCAAATATATATGATGTCGAAGTCGCGAGCAACAGCTATGTAATAAAATGGCTGATTATTTGCTTAATTTTACTGCCAATTCATTTTAAAAATATAATTATTATTTGACTTTTGTATACGGAATATATTTATGTTGTTTACTTCCTTATAATTGACCCCCTTTTCGATAAAATCTACCAATTATATATTTTTCATTGCTAATTAACTTTGAAAATATATAATTTGTCAATACAATTTTATTTGTAACAAACTTTTAATATAATTTGTGTTTTCTGAATAAAATTAATACCTTTTTATTAATTAATACTTCTGTAGTATAATAAATTTTTATGAATCTATTTATTTTTTAAGTCATAAAAAAGCGACTTATGATTTCAAAGTGTGCATAGCAATTTATAGTGTAGGTATACTGTCGGCACAGTATGTGCTGCTCTTCCATACATCTCTATCAGCCGTCATATCTGAATCCACTCCTTTCTTAAGCATATCCCCTTTCACACAATCCATCCATACTTTCTGCGGTCTTCCTCTTCCTTTGTAGCCATCCACATTCATTCTTGACACTTTCAGGTTTATGTCCCCATCGTCTCGCCGTATAATCGGACGTCTTAAACCAGTCTTTACCGACTCCGCGTCCATATCCAAGGCTAACATTGATTCATCATCATCATCATCATCTCCTTATCCTACTCCCGTAGGGTCGGCGCAACAGATTATTGCCCTCCACAGAACTCTATCATACGTCATCTCAGTCATCACTCCCTTTTTGATCAAGTCACCTTTTACACAATCCACCCATCTCTTTCTAGGTCTACCTCTACCGATGTACCCTTCCACACTCATAACTAACGTTCTCCTTGTAACATGCGATTCATCCCTCCTCATAACATGCCCATACCATGCTAACCTTTTACTCCTAACCTTCTCTACTATGGGGGCTACTCTCAAACTTCCTCTAATATACTCATTTCGTATCTTATCCCTTCAAGGCTAACCTTTATTAACTTTCTTTAAAATACTTTTCCTATCTACCGTTTGAACATATCATCATCACCAGCTCACTTTATGTCCCCACCGAGGGGCTCGGATCCTACCCTAAGTTAGGGTGACTAGACTGGCCAACCACGCTGGCCCACTGCGGGTTAGTTGACTTCACACATATCTTTGAATTTCTTCGCCGATATGTGCAGGTTACATCTGGATGTTTTCTTTCATCGTAAGAATAAAATATAAATAGGTAATTGACGCAGTATTGATATCCATTCTTATATTGTAATTATAAAGTCTAAAGACTTTTGTGTAATGCAGTTTCTTAATCTATCGGTAATAAATTCTGTGGCCCCTAAAGTTCTATTTGCATGGACCACCTTGCTTGCTATTTGAACGTTAGAGGTCGCGAATTAAGTGACAGGTACTGGCATATTTTGCCGTAAAACACTGCGGTTGTACTTGGATTTTAATCATCCCTTTTATTCACTTTGACTAAACAGACACAACAAAAACTTTGAAATACACAATTTTCTTATGTTTTTATTAATCTATTTAAAATAGCTGAGAGAAAGTTGAGTAAAAGTAAACTTTTTGACTTTATTTGTCCCATTTTATATTCTATTATTAAATAGACTTATACAATGCAAAAAGATGGTCAGTTTCTTAACGTCTTGATGCCTACTAGAGCGATAATTTTTACTGCTGTAAATATAATAATTATTATTACATTTGATTGTAAATACAGGAAAAACGAATTGTGACAGCCCTAGCCGACCATTAAATAACCATTTACAGTAGTGACAGCCCTATTATAAACAAAGATATAAGCCCGGGAATACACATGCAAGATATATTTGATTTATGATAGCTACGTTGTAAGTTGAAGGGAGATGTACGAAGTTTGTCACTGACAAGTCTCGTCTCATACGATCTCGATAGCATTTCACGCATTCTGACAATAGCTCACATGCCAGCTACTATTCCATTTTCTAGCATGTGTATTTCCGTCTCTATATTAAAAGTTTCCATATGAAAATCCCGATATCTTAGAGATTTGCCTGTGTTGCGTTCCGCATCGAAGAAGTAATTGGATCTGTCATGTAAAGGCGTCTATGGTTGCTTTTTATTTCGTTTTTAAATGAATGATGTTAATCGTTTTTTAAAAAGAAAATTCCATTTTCTAATTTTTATTGGACTCAGAAGAATAATTATTGTTTTGTTTCTTACTAACAAGTGTCATTTGTTTCGTTATTTTATTCTGAGTGCCGTAAGGGTATAGTCCGTAAGAAAAAATGGATATAGAGTGTTATGAAAATGGTTATTTTGTTTGACAACCCTATAACTAGACGAAATACGTGAGGCGCTGGGCCGTAAGGACGCTGATTTCGTAAGATGCCATTAAATTTGTTAAGCAGTGCACGGCTCGGCCTTGGTCGTTGCACAACCGATAGCCACCGCGTTCACCCACTCTAATCATCGTTTATTAATTTCTTACTCTGTGTACCACCAATAAAAAGTAAATTGTCAGCTAGGGTTGAACACAGTACAAATAACCCCGATTTTTTTAATTTAATTTGTTCACCGGGAAATTGTTTAAAATCAAAATATACTATCGCGTAGTAATAACCATATATTGAAGAGTTTCCACAGATTAAAAATGTAATACAGAATACATGTTGTAATCTTTGGATTATCAAAGATAATTTCGTTTAATTTGTAAAAGTTTGGCAAGTTTCTTTTCTTTGTTTGTAAATTGAAAAAAGAACAATAAATTAAAATTAAATTAATTAAAGAATTGAAATATAAACTACAGGATATATATACTAAGGAGTTTATAAAACTAGCCTGAAATGTAAAAATTCTGGTCTTTGGGCCTTGGATCTCCTTATTGAAAGCAATGCACTATTGTGATTCTGCACTAAGGAGTTATTTTCTTATTTTTACGCAATATGGCGAGATTTGAGAATATTTCCCTTACTGCAGTCAGTTATTGGAAGTCTACTCTATAACGGTTCATGTATCTATTGAATGTTTGACCATTTCCTAACCCTGATGCCAAGGTTTTTTATACGAATAAATCTTTTTCTCAGTGTTTAGTGTCCATTGTTATAACAGTTCTGTTGATATGACATCAACATGCAATTAAACACTATAATTAGCTCTTTTATAATACATTTTATCTGTTACACGTTGTTATTAAACCTTACAGTTGGCGATTGCATCGTCATTGTAATCGTATAAATTAAGGTTTTAAGAGTGTAGGGAGAATTGTCTCCGAAACGGCTGGGTCGATTTCGACGGGACCTTCACTGGATGGTAACTGACATAGATGAGCATATTATAGGGTACTTTTTATTCTGCGCTATCAATATGGAGTACCGGGTCTATTTTGCGTTAACGAAGTTTGCGGGCGACAGCTTCTTTAGTTAACCCTAGCTGTTCCCATGCGACTTCATCCGCATAGAATTATAAATATTTCATTTTATTGTTTACATTTGTCAAATTATCAATTGCAAATGTCAAAATGACATGACATGATGTCAAACCAAGGCAACCTTGCTTCCTTGATGTTGGCAACAACTTATGGTCTCTTTCCCACATTAGGGTTTTTATACAAAATATTTACCCCTAAGTTTAACAGCGTGAAAATATGTAGCCTAAAGCGTGACGTATAGGGCATTTTATAAAAAAAAGAGTTATTCGAAAATATGCTGGGATTGCTGACATGTTAGGAAACAAAGAAGTGTGTGTTTACGCTTTATTGTATTAGTTAACATATTCTGGTTTTCATAAAATCATTTTCCCATTAAGTATGAACTCGTGTTGAATATTTTTTATAATGATTTTCTTATAAGTTGTTTGTATTTAATAAATGTTCCTTCTTTTGTTTCTTAAAGTTATTCTTCTTTGTAATATTTTCACAGGATGCTTCAACTCTTTAAATACTTTGGTCATGTCCTCGATTATGATGACCATGTTAAAACGATAAGGATCCGAAAATATTTTATTACAGTAAATATTTTATAACAAACATTGAAATAAACATTTTTAAAAATCAGAATTTTAAAAGCCTCAACACATACTTCGTGACGTCAGATATCAGCAATGAAAGCATGTTTTTGAATAGTTCTTTCTTTAATAAAAAGTCCTACGCCCACGATACGCTTTAGGCTATATATTTTCACGATGATAACTGAGGGGGTATATAAATTGAAAAAAACCTTCATCTGGGAAATTGACCATAAACTACAAGCTGCTAAGATTCAGGAAGCAAGGTTAATATGGTTACGTAATTTTAAGATTTGCAATTGTGAATTCGATAAATTCAAACAATAAAATAAAGCTTTTATAACAATTGCAATTCTAAATTAGGCTTTTTTTGTGACTGAGTTGCCACTGTTTGCCTTGAGGCATTTACAGATTCACCGGACTTGAGGTGGCTGAGCGCAAATGGCGCTTAGCCTAAACCTTGTTTGTGAGTAACTAAGCTCGAGGGCTCTCTCAAGAGCCTCGGCACGGGCTGATAACTCGTTATTATTACCGAATTGGGAAAAATTAGATGTGTTCTCAAAATTCCTTGGGCGATAGCGATGACTTAAGCCTTGGCATTATTAAAAATTCTTTTTACTAAATTAATTCATGTTTAACAGATTTTTTTTAAAATAGCAATTGTGTTTTATTGTGATTTTCTATGTTTTACGATACTTTCCGTAGCAAGGAAATAATTACTTAATGACGTTATAACAACTTTATAAGAATCTATTAAAGTCGGAATTGTAATACAATAAGCTATTTAGATACAAAATGTGTGGATTTATTTATAACCTAAATTCATAAAATAGCTTACAAATGTATTTTAGTTTATCTCAAAGGCAGACAAGTGTAGAATGCATAAATACTGAATTAATCTATTTTACCCGCCTTTTTGCAGTTCTAATAAATAAATTTAAATGCGTTTTTAGAATTTACATTTAGTTTTTTTTTAATATCACCTATTAAGAAACCAACTTAATATACAGCTCAAACTACAGCTGAAAAAAGATAATATTTCGCCTACATAAGGAATAATAAAACTGAAAATCGTTTGAGAATATTTTTAAAAAAACTTTCGTAATTAAAAAGCTAACTACATTATTGAGTGTTACTCATTTTTAGGCAATGTTTTTTACTGGAGTATTATTTAATTCTGCCCGGACGATCTTATTTAACATATTTTTACACAAAAACATGTTTATTTTTATTTTAATTATCATTGAACTAGCTGTTCTCGTGCGGCTTCATCCGCAAGAAACTATAAAAAGTTTATTTTATTGTTTACATTTGTCAAATAATCAATTACAAATGTCAAAATGACATGACATGACGACGACCTTGCTTCCTTGATGTTGGTAGCAACATGTGGTCTCTTTCTTCCAGTAGGGTTTTTATCCAAAATATATACCCCCTAAGTTTAATGGCGTTAAAATATATAGCCTAAAGCGTGACGTAAGTGTAGGGCTTTTTATTAAAAAAATATTCAAAAATATAGGGCAGGCTTCGAGCCCCTCGGTGGGGACATATAGTGAGCTGGTGATGATGATGATGATTCAAAAATGTGACATCTTAAGCAACAAAGAAGTGTGTGTTTACGTTTTTATTATAATAGTATAGATTAAAAAGGTAAACAACGAAACAAGTTATTGAATTTATGTTTTCTAAGTTTACTAAATTAAGTAATCTTAATAGTTCATTACTACTGATTGTTAAAACATTTTATTTTTTTAATGTAGACAAAACTTCCGACAATTCGAGGCCGTTGACAGAAACTATAAAACTGGTCTAATGTCTATGGTCACGTTGTGGCGTCATGCGTACGCTAAATCCATTGACTGTAGAGATACGGACTAGGCAAATAGCCGTCGAAGTACTAAATAAATTAACGTATTTTTAAACGCATGTAGATTCAAATAATTACAAAAAACGACTTCAAAACAAAGGTACATTATTTTTTATCTGACAAAGGGGAACACTACACTTTCCGAGTCCTGTCATTCAAAGTCAATGACTGCTTCTGTAATCTATGGTTATTTTATTATTTCGGAAAGGAAATGTTTACCAAAGATTTCTATTTTGGGAATCAGAATTACTTTGCATATTTTGTAGGCCAAGTTTAAAAATCTTGTGGTCAAATTTTGACCGCGACTGAAGAATAATTATGTAAGATAGCAGACGAAATAATGACTAATGTTATGACAGTTTTCGATACATTTATAACATTACTAGCTATTGCCCGCGACTTCTCGTGGAATTTAAAAACAAAGTAAGTAGCCTATGTATTTTTCCAGACTATCCTCTACATATATGGCAAATTTCAGCAAGATCCGTTCAGCAGCTTAGGCTACAAACTCTAACAAACAGCTATCTAAACTTTCGCGTTTATAATATTAAATGAGATTTAATACGTATTTTAATTCTAAGACCGCCCCCACACCTTTAACTCAACTACCTTACAACTGTTTAGTCGCGCTTTGATTCCTATGAGCTTATATGGAGGTGCGCTGTACTCGATTTTTAGTTGTGCAACTAAAAAGTTGTGTGATAGTTTGTAAGGTGTGCGTCCGCTCTTAATGTTACCCTCAAAGAAAAATAAACAATAATTACAAACTGCACAAAACTTTAACATCCCAGGAAAACCCTGGGATTCCTAAATTTTCCATGTTAATTCTGCATTGATAGATTGTTCTTGCTTGCATACAAATTAGCAATGAACTTCCAGTGTCGTTTTGAATGCGATTTTATTAGATTGGAATATATTTACATAGATTGTTGATTAAAAAGAAATATTCACTACTAGCTTAGCAGTATCTTGTATTACAAGAGCCAATGTAACTATGTAGTTACCATATTTTGTAATTCGCAATTTTTAGAATTAGCGCACAGTTAGTTCCGGTTGTTCTACGTAAATATAATATCAGATATCTTTGTATATTGTAGAAATGAATCTCTATTTCGTTTAGGATAGACCACAAATCTTTAATTATGTTTATTATAGAGGGGAAGGGAAGTTGTGAACTTTAGAAAACGCAGAACATTTGAGTTCCATAGTTATCCAGCGACTTATAACTCGATAAGTAGCTTGTATGTTCTTTTAGACTATGTTCTGCATCAGTCTCAAGCATCAAGATCTCTTAAGCCAATGGAGAGAATTAGTAACAAGCATCCATCCATCCAATCTTTCGCATTTATAATATGAAGTTAAGTAAAGTAAGGAAATGGTTGGAAGATGAATTCTCAAGAATGGGTCGAGATACTGGAATAAAAAGGCGAAGGGCTTTCCCACCATTGGCTGATAGAGGCTCAGATAGCTTAAAAATTTCACTGTCAGATAAGGTAACGAAATTCGATATTTCCATAACATACATGTTCGATTGTTATCAGACAATTTACAATTTGGTGGGACAGGCCCTAAATAAAATGTAAAGTAAATAGTAAAAAAACGGTGAACGAAATAAGTGTACTACCAAAGTGTAGAACGGGTCATCTAAATATTTTATTAGGTTTTTATTAAATTACTAGCTGTTCCCGTGCGGCTTCATCCGCATGAAATTATGAAAACTTTATTTTATTGTTTACATTTGTCAAATTATCAATATCAAATGTCAAAATGACATGACATGACAAACTTTGGCAATCTTGCTTCCTTGATGTTGGCAGCAAGTTATGGTCTCTTTCCCACATTAGGATTTTATCCAAAATATTTACCCCCTAAGTTTAACAGCGTGAAAATATATAGCCTAAATCGTGACGTAAGTGTATTGCTTTTTATTTAAAAAAAGGATGGTTCAAAAATATGCTGTAATTGCTGACATCTTAGGGAACAAAGTAGTGTGTGTTTACGCTTTATTATAAAAGTATATATTAAATAGTTACCATAAACATGATACGCACTATATATTCATTATTCAAACGATGTGACATTAATTGATTGTAATCTAATGTTAATTTGTTGTTATATCAATAAATATATGTCTAGTTATCATAACCTTTTAAAACAGTACAATATTAAGGTACTTCCTTGTTTAATTTAAATCTATACTAATATAATAAAGCATAAACACACACTTCTTTGTTGCCTAAGATGTCAGCAATTACAGCATGTTTTTGAATAAAAAGCCCTACACTTACGTCGCGCTTTAGGCTATATATTTCCACGACATTAAACTAATTAAGATCAAGACACGAAACATACGATTTAAAAAACAGCATACTTATTTGACAATTTAAAACTAAACTATGGAAAGATTTTAATAGATTAAGCTTAATAAGACAAAGGCACTAACAACGTAGAGCCACTCCATGTGTTAGATAAAACAAGTGCCCTCGAAATCTGGTTGAACAATTTTTAATCTAGGAACACAGACATTCTGCACGTCAGCGCTTTTAATCTGTGTCTACTAAGTAAAAAAATCTTCCGCCTTTGTTAATAACTTTATTGGGTTTTATAATTTAAATTAGACTTAACTTTAATTTTTTATTCGAATATATACAGATAATTATTTAAATTCAAGTATGTAATATTTTTTTTCATACGCCGCATTTAATTTGTTGCATTATTCTTGCTTCAAACACATCCTTTGGTAGTTTTTTACAAGGTTTATATATCAAGGATCATTCTGTTTATATTAAAGAAAATTTATTTAGAACTAGCTGTTCCCGTGCGGCTTCATCCGCATGAAATTATGAAAACTTTATTTTATTTAACATCGTCAAATTACAAATGTCAAAATGACATGGCGTGATGACAACCTTGCTTTCTTGATGTTGGCAGCAACTTATGGTCTCTTTCCCACACTAGGGTAAATATTATCCAAAATATTTACCTAGTAGCATAAAAATATACAGCCTAAAGCGTGTAGTAAGTGTTGGGATTTTTATTAAAAGAGAGAATTATTAAAAAATATGCTATAATTGCTGACATCTTAGATAACAAAGTAGTGTATGCTTACGCTTTATCATAATAGTATATACGAATGTTTACATGGATGGATGTATGTTAGAGTTTTTAACCTAAACTTTTACATAGACGTAGAGGATAGTCTGAAAGAATACACATACTACACAGTTTTGATTTTTTTTAATTCCATACGGACGTAGTCGCGGGCAAAAGCTAGTAGTAGTATAAAGTAATGTAGGGTGACCCAGCGAGTGTTAAGATGGTGGGTAAACTTTGCATAATTGTGTTAGGGGAATTACCAAAGTCAACATAATTCAGAAACTGCTCTATAAAAAAAGTTCGATAATCTATGACGTATTTATATACCTTTAATGGGATAAAGAAAATACTTTGTTATGCCTAAGCCACTATTTAAAAAAACTAGATCTATTCAATAGCATGTCCGCAGACTCCATATTTGTAATTATTTTTAAAATACAACATTGTCTTTTGTAGTAAGCATGTTAACTGCGTCATATATCGTAACATTGTTTTATAGGGAAATAGTTAACACAGACTATAAATAATAATTGATTACTAGTTCTCTTTCCAATATTGTCTATGGCTAGAGCGCATTTTGCTAGTATACAGTTTGACAAATTTAAGTGACCCGGTTAGCATAGAAAAATTAAATTATAATAGCTTATTACATCGTTGTTGCACTGTAGCTATATTATATTTAGTATATGATATAGACAGTGACGTCATTTTTGAGCCATCGAAGCATCTACCAGCCAGTGTTGGGACAGGCCCTTATACTTATAGAAATAATTGGTACATCTTTACCTCATCGGGTCAGTTAATTTTATCGCACTATAATATTGTTTTATTTTCAATTTTATCTAAGAGCAATGTGCAAGGCAAAAGTAAATTAGTGAAACATTTGCTGGCAATATTTGACAAGTTAGTTGAATCGCCTTGAGTTAAGTCCACTTCGGAAGTGAACGGATCCGGCAAGGTTTAACTGTACTACATTTGGGCTAAACATTATACAGCGGTATACTGTTATAAACTCTAAATTTAAGTGCATTAAACATAAAATGCATTGGCATTGCGCGTGCATCTCTTAAGTGTTAGTAGGTAGGTGCGAAGATCGGTTAAAATTGCACAGGAAATCATCAATAAAGATGGTTTGTTCAAATAAAAATGTTATGTGTATAGTTTTAAGGTCTATTTTCCAATGTATTTTAAATGAGGGCTTGGCATGCGTGATGTATGAATGCACGATAAAGATCGCACGCACATTTATCTAAGGCTCTCTGTACACTAGCATTATTTTATAATTAACTAGCTGTTCGCGTGCGGCTTTATCCGCATGAAATTATAAATTTATCGTTTGCATTTGTGAAATTCTCAATTGCAAATGTCAAAATACCAATTAGCTTACTACGGCAATCTTTCTTCCTTGATGTTGGCAGCAACTTATGGTCTCTTTCCCACATTAGGGTTTTTATCCAAAATATTTACCCCTTAAGTTTAATGGCGTGAAATATATAGCCTAAAGCGTGACGAAGTGTAGGGCTTTTTATTAAAATAAGAGTTATTCAAAAAAATTCTATAATTGCTGAGATTTTAGGTAACAAAGAAGTGTCGTTTACGCTTTATTATAATAGTGTAGATTCTATCATGAAGTTAAAAAAAACTAGTATATAATCACAAGGATTTAAGCAAACCATCTTCTTTTAATTTATGCAATTGTCATAAAAAACATAATTTTTAAATAAATTCAACAGCCCCTAAGCATAGTATCGAAACTGAAATGTAGATTTTTTATTGTCCTAAATTCTTGATATTTTTTTTCATATGAGTTATTAATAAAAATAGGTTTCCTTGTATTTCCTCGAATAATGAAACGTTACGTTCCGTTGTAAGGTCAAAATTTACTTATCCATAAAAATGGCAATTTCAACATTGAAAAAAAATTATTTACGTAGTGATTTTTCAATACTAATTATGAATGGGAAAGATTAGTATATTTAGTTAGTGTTGTAATAACTTAAAAACTACTTTACCGATTTTAAAAATTCTTTAACTATATAAAAGCTACATTATCACTGAGATAGATACATTCAATAAAATTTGTTGCAGACCTAAATTTCCGAAGTAAAACCTTAAATCTGCTCCTATGTATATACCAATTAAATTGTCACTTGAATGTTATGCGCTAAACTGCCAGTTTCAACTAAAATATTTCTAACAAAAACTTTTAATGATTTCGCCGCACCTACAATGTAAAGGGACGAAGGACGAAGGAAAACATACTAACACATGATTCAATTATAAATCTTTTTTACTTATGTAGCATAAAATATTTACTAAATAATGTATAGAAGAAAAACCGACCAAAAAATGAAATTTACTAGCTTTCTTCCATTAATTCCGCGTAGTGAATGAAAGAAAAAACTGAGTGTATGTGGTCTTCAAGAATATTCTCTACTATGCCAAATTACATCAAGAGTTCAGCAGTTTAGGTCACAGACTAACATCCATTCATCGAAACTTTCGCTTAAGTTTGGGATTCTATAGCTCAGGTAAATTCAACATGGTATGCCACACAATATTTTGAGCACACCATTGTCTTTACATTATTAATTGCGTTAAGAAAAAATATTAAGTAGTAAAGGAAGCAGTTATATTTGAATATTGAACGCAAGTAACCCAGCTACAAAATTTTCGCAGTAAGCCAAAGATAACATTATTTGATGGCACGTCTAAACTACCCTAACCTCAAAAAACTTTTTTTTATTAAATGTTATACTTGCTAGAAATAAATAATAATTCTGTCTTATATCTTTAATCTTTATATGTGTGATTTAATTCTTTAAGGAAGTTAACAAGATAATTCGTTAATACAAATTAAAATGTATGATTCTTATGTGTAACGTATATGTTCAACATAAATTAATAATATTTGGCGTATTTCTTTACCTAGTGTTTTTAACATAATATGTATATCCTGATTAGCTGTATATTTCCGCAATCAGTCTTAATCTAGTTATGGCCAAGGACTATATACGTTAATGATAATTATTTTAATACTAGCTGTTGTCGTGCGACTTCATCCGCATGATATTATAAAATTTTATTTTATTGTTTACATTTGTCAAATTCTCAATTGCAAATGTCAAAATGACATGACATGACAAACCTTGGCAATGGTGCTTCTTTGATGTTGGCAGCAACTTATGGTATCTTTCTCACATTAGGGTATTTATCCAAAATATTTAAAGGCGTGAAAATATAAAGCCTACAGCGAAAAAATATGCTGTAATTGCTGACATCTTAGGCAACAAAGAAGTGTGTGTTTACGCTTTATTATAATAGTATAGATTTGAAATGAAAACTCGTATGTAACCCTTTTACGGTAATGCGTGAACTGAATAAAGTTAATTTGGTGTTAACAAAAAGCTATTTTTAATCAACATATATAAAAAATGACCATCTATTATGGTGTACTTAGAAATCTTTGACAACAAAGATTAGAGATAGATAAAATATTTTGTAAGTATTCTGTATTGCTATTCCCGTGCTAATTTTATAATATTGTTAGTTGAGTAATTCTATTATAACATTGGAAATTCAATTTAAAAACTGTAAATGTTTTAAAATAAACTTTTAGTGGATATTCCAAAGTTTAAAATTGCTATCTATGGAAGCATATGTGGTACATCATTGAAATAGAAAAAGAAAGTTCATTAAGTTTATTTTTAATACAATATTAGAGGAACAAAAAATAAATTTTGTTTTGAAAAATATCTAGTGCTCGCGCTGCCTTATTATCCGTCAAAAATGTGTCATAGACAAAATACGCATGACTGTCTTTGCGTTAAACTTTTATCTTTCAATTTCAAGGTTGGTAACATTCTAAACTGTCACAGGAAAGGGATGACAACAATCCTGTTTTCTAACCTTGAATATAACAGGAAAACTGAAATAAAAAAATCGTTACGTGTTTAAAATCGATTTTTTTATCGTTTTTATTCGTTCTTTATTTGATTATTGTAAAATTTTTGTATTCGCTCGATAGTAACAAATGCATTTTTCGATTTAAACGTAATGTTTTCAACCTTGTTGGTATTTGGTGTTATGCAAATTTTATAATCAAATTTAAATTTATTAATATCATTTATTTAAAAAATAAATCATCTAGCGCGTAACAAATGCACCTATAAATTGCTACAGCAACTTTACATGCTATTTTTAAACTTCTAACGCATATTTTAGATACAGAAATTAATGTTTAAAGGAATTAGAATAATAGTCGAAATAATCAAACATTATTTTAAGTTTTTTCTTTACTACTAATATAAATTTAAGATAATATTATCACTTTCAGACAGTAAATAGGATTAGGCTCGGTTTCCATTATGCTTATACATTAAGACTGTTGCACTGTCCTTGTTCAGATTGGTTTGATTCACTGGCGCCAGTTACTGTCTACATTTAACTCTACTTAATGTAATTCTCTAACATTCTCTAAGATCACGTTAAAAAGATAATTATCACTTTAATTACTTCTTATTGACGTCACGCGTTCTTTGGCAAACGACAAAATTTCAAATTTGAAATTCGAATGGAAGCCGAACGCTGCATTTTTAAAATTGCCAATTGCATTACATTGTAATAATTATTCCGTATTGACCTTCCTGGGGTTTATAATTTTTAATGAATAATTCATAAACTCAGCTTAGGAGAAGTCTAAAGTCATTGATGCTGAAGTATAGTACGACGAACCTTTTTGACCCGTTAGATGACGCTGTTGTCAGAACCTATTTAGCATTGAAAATAAAACAAGACAGCAATCGACAAAGATTCAGCGACTTTTTTGAACATTGTCAGGGTGTCAAATATGTAATTAATTGTTATTATTTAAGCTGTGCAGTGTTACCGGGACAACTTTTTTTTTGGTTTATAGTCTATAGTTATCTATGGAATAATTCATACATGTTCTGACAGAGCAAGAATGTCAGAAGGTTTATCGATTCGACCAGGAAATGCATACATGTTTGCACACCTCGATTATAATTTTCGTCTTTATAATTTATTACCTTGATAATTGGTACTCTTTGCAATATGTAATTCGTTTTTTTGAAGCCTAATAAGCACGTTGTTTATGTTAAATTTAAGAAGGATATTTAATATAGTTCCTATCGATAAATACTGAGGTCACATATCAATGGTAGATATTTATAATGTTAAAGGATTTTAATAGTAATTGTAAAGCCTGGTCTATTTGTTTTCTCTCTCTTAGAAAGCAATTAAATAAATCTTCAGATAATTTATTAGGTGTAGAGTGGAGAAACTTAATTTATTATCAACTATTATTTAAATTTGTGCCCGCTCTTCTTTTGATATTATGATTTGAAATTAAAATAAATCTTTTTACACATTCATGTGTAAATTATTGGCTACTTACTACTACATATTTCCTAAACGGCTTATCGAATCTCGATAAAATTTGGAACAGTAGAACATAATCTAGAAGAACACATAGCCCAATTACTACCTACGAGTACGAAGTCGCGAGCAAAGCGTAGTTTATTTCTAAAGTTACCCTTGACACGCCACGGACGTTGCATAAGCGAAAAATATTATTTACGCGCGAAGACAGAATAAATGTCAGTACTCATTAGTATTGTAAATATACGAGTACAAGTGTTATGTTATTGAATCACAAAAAGAAGTTCCAAAATTAATTAAACGAACTGTCATCTTTAGTACAGCGTTGCGTCCTAATAGAATTAATTCTAACTGGTTGAAAGTATGCCCTTTAATGTTTCTGACGCGAAGGAACAGAGGTTAGTACCAGAGCGTTAGGATAAGGCGCGGTTGGGCAATTGAAAGACCATGTGCCAGAAAGGGGGCGCCACATGTCTGAGAATCATCTTGGCGCTAGTGCGTCCATACAACTAAAGCCTGCGTTACTGTCCAACTGTAACAGCGAAGTGTGAACCAGGCATAATAAACAGTTCTCAACTGTCGAAGGTTATATTTTTTTGTTTAACATTGACCCGATGTTAAAAAAGCGTAACATTACAATGTTATTTAATTTTAACTGCTTCATAACAATTACACAATAAGAATTGTAAAATACGTGCAATAAATTATACAAGTTTACTTTTATCAACAATATTTTTTTTATCGTCTATTCGAGAATCGATTTTACAAATGTCATTTTCTGTTGTAAATGAGAACAAAGAGAGAATTTATTCCAACAAAAACACTTCCTTTTCACAATATTGTACTTCGATTTAGGTGTTTATCTTACAATTTATTACTGTATTTTATGAATAATACAATTTCTTCTAAAAGCGCAAATTTATCTTGGTTACCACGTATCTTTAAAACGGCTCAATGGAAGTCTTTGAAAATTAGCAGTTGTGGAACGCAGCCTGGAAGAGCACTTTGGCTACTAATAGTGAAAATGATTTTTTTTTAAATACCGCTCAAACTAAGTCATGGGTGATACAAAACCACTAGCAACCTGCCCCGGCTTCGCACGGGTCTAATGCTTTTACGAAAATGGTTATATACAATGTTACTTTACGAACCTCTAAAATTATCAGTATTGCACAATTAAATTATACATGTGCATGCATTGAAATCCGTTGCTTCGTTTTAAAGATCTAATCATACACATAGACAGACAGCGGGAAGCAAATTAGCTTCATACTATGTAGTGATGTTAATACAAGTTGAAGGAATTTAAAAACTTACAACAAGGAAATGATTAAGTTCTTTTGATGAGCAAGAAAATGCACCTGCATTAATATAGTCTGTGCAACAAAAAAATAAAGCGTCATAGATTAACATAACAAAAACACTTAATGGAACGACAGAATACCGTTGAATAATAAAGTCTATTTTAAAACTAATTTATTTAAAAAAAACATGCTTTAACATTAGTAGTTTGTTTTTAAACGAATCTTCACAGCTTTGATATTTTTAATCCTTGTTTATTTTATGTTTCTAATGCTAAATATAAAAATATCATCATCTCCCCTGCCTTATTACTCCCGTAGGGTCGGCGCGGTTTTCGTCCTCCAAATAACTATCATCCGTCATCTCAGTCATCATTCCCTTCTTGATCATGTCACCTTTCACGCAATCCATCCATCTCTTTCTACGTCTATATTTACCGGTGTACCTCCACACTCATAACTAACGTCCTTCTTGTTACATGCGATTCATCTCTTCTCATGACATGCCCATACCACGCTAACCTTTTGCTCCTTATTTTCTCAATACTAAATACAAAAATAGTTGATTACAAATTAAATAGGTAAATGAACTTAAATAAATATGCAATGCTAGGTCAAAAAAATAAATACAAGAATGAAAAAAAAATATTGCAAAATGAAAGGAAAAAACATTACGAAGGTGATATGCCTTAAGAGAATGTTTATCAATATCTCTTTGATTTTGAAAGATAATTTTAAAGATGGAAATCTTACTTATTACTAATAAAATAAAAAAGATTGAGATGCATGATCGTCACTACGTATTTCCAGAACAATTTAGCGAATCACGCTGAAATTAGGCACAAATGTAGAACAGTTTGAAAGAACTCATGGGCCACTTATTAAGTTTGTATCTTTAATTCTGCGCTGAGAGTCGCGCGTAATAGCTAGTGTTGAATATCGCGTAAAGACTGGCAACTAGTGGCCTAGTTTTTGTTATAGAAAAAAAACTTTTTGCTACTCTAATAATATAAGAAAAACGTATAACTAACTACTGCTTTTACATTGGTTGTCGAGGGAAACTATCGCACAACTGTTAAGTCGCGATTCGATTCCTATGAACTTATATGGAG
>NW_013527026.1:5621153-5621561 GCF_000836215.1 Papilio polytes
TTGCAGCCAGTGACAGTTTACATGACAGCCAGTAAATTGTCTATTTATGTTAAATGAACAAATTACATTATTAACATAGTTTTTCCGATTGTCTATCTTACTAATTTTATATGTTTAAGTCAAGTCTCAATATTTACTTTTTCTCGTTTTATCGTTAAACGCAATGTCGCCAAATCTAATAAGTGAAGAACTTTTTAGTAACGAAATCTTATAATGTTTCAAATAATGATGTGATTATTTTTTGTATTATATGAAATAATATTTTTAGCATTATCTTAATTAATTTCCTTTAAAATGTTCTATTTTTTTCAATTATTTAAAAATTGTGTAATAAAAAATCTACTCACAGTTTTAAAAAATGTAGTTCACTTAAAAAACACTGGCACAATATATTTTTGCTATCACTGT
>NW_013527026.1:5621583-5628230 GCF_000836215.1 Papilio polytes
GCGCGTTCTCTTGGCGCCGATGCAGTATGCACAAAGGCAAAGGCTCGCACTGTCAGCCACAACGGGCAATGCCAATTTATATAGCCGTTGGCTAATACGCTTTGTCGACGAAAAACGCGCCGATTCTATGTTGGCCTTAAATCTTTTATTTTCTAAATAAATATATTACTATATATTGTGATTAAGTTTTATTTGATTATATTATATTAATCAATGTAAATTAAAGCAAATATTTTACAAAATAATGTTTCATTACGTTTAATTATGATTTTTGGAATATTTATTATTTGTAATAAATGTGAAATTAATTTTACGAATGTCTTACAAAAATATGTATCTAGTTATTACATATGCATGTTTATTTATTTTACTATATTTATTTTTAACATAATTTAAATAACATTGAGTATTTTATAGAATTCTTATTATACTGTTTTACAAAACGGTATTTCATTGACGCATTTCAACTTGCAACTTTGTCTAACTGTACAGCTTAGCAATGTATTTCTGTGTACAGGTTTCGTCTGTGGAAATCCACGGTTAATAATAGACAGGACTCTACTAGTATATCATAATTATACCTATAATTCTGTAGTCCTTGACTCGTGTCATCTACGAGATCGTGGTAACACCGGTTTAACCAGGGACGCTTGTGTCGCCATCTCTCTGTCATCTGTTAAAGAACCACCATGTTATTGGCCTTTAAAGTTGTAGTTCTTTCGAATAAACTTAAAAACTACTAAAAAAAACCTTTAAAATGCACCATTGCATTGCATTGCTGTCATTTGTAGCTTCTACTATTAGCAAATAATTATTGGTTTGTTATATTTTGTGTCTCCTAAATTCTTAGAGAAAATCGTAACAAGCATTTCTTTATTTAATCACTAGCTTTCGCCCGCGATTTCGTCCGCGTAGTATTAAAAAGAACAAATATATAGATTACGTGTTCTTCCAGACTATCCTCTACATCTATGGCAAATTTCATTGAGATCCGTTTAGTAGTTTAGGCTATAAACACTAAAAAACATCCATCCATCCATCCATCAATAATAAACTATCACATTTATATTTTAGTATGATTATGAGCGAAGCAATATTAAGCTACTTTCAGTTATTTACAAATATACAGAGGTTTAAAACATTTTTTTATATCAACGAGGCAACGGACGTCGTTATTATGTTGTAAAAAAAACTATTTAGTTGCGATTGCAGTCGCCTTGACACTTAAGATGGTTCATTACTTCGGTGGTTCATTTTGTTGTCATGCACTTTTATAACTAATCTATAAATATGTTGCCTATAAATCTTACCGATTATCCGACTAAATACGTCAGCGCAAAACATCTAAAAGCCTGTCCATTTTTAATTACATTGCTTTGTTGTATAAAAACTAGCTGTTATTTGCAACTACGCCCGCGTGAAATTAAAAAATAACACAAAATATAGCCTATGTCACTTATAGATAAATTACCTTTCTAATGGCGAAAGAATTTTTAAAATCGACTTAGTAGTTTTTGCGGGAATCAAATTCATACAAAAATCCAAAAATACAAATCTATCTATCCTCTTAATAATATTAATATAGGCAAATTAATTTCAGCTGACCTAAACTTTTTAATACTAGGGAGATCTTAAATAATATATCCAATTTCAAAATCAATCGAAGTGTAAAAACCAACGAATATTGTTAAAAAAAATTACATACTATGCAACTGCGTACAATCTAGTATTTTCAGGACTCATTCCATATTCATGAGCGAGCTACAAATGGGTTTTGACCTAGGTGTCTCTTGCATAAGATTATATATATTAAAATGCACAATATTATAATTATACACGTGTTAATACGTATTATGACATAGATTATATTAATTTCTCAGCTAATCGGATTTCCTTGCGTCCAATACATCATTCACTATCTCGCACGTGGCATTACGTCTGTTAACGTATAAAAATACAGTTCATAAATATTCAAATTACATATTTTAATATAAACAATGTCGCGATAGTTTTGAAACTTATGCTATTCTATAAAGCTACTAGTCGTTTTTATCTGTACTACAAATTATGTGTTATATTCTATATGTACTTAAATTCTACTTTCGGAACAGTTTTATTGTAACTTGTAATTTACCCGCTAACGTCAAATTTAACTAAAATAAAACCTCGATAACTCAAACCTCGGTAACTTCAAAATATAATATGTTCCCTTCCCATCAGAGCCCAGAACCTCTATAACATAGACCCTTGATAACTTAAAACCTCTATAACTTAAAATATTTTGTGTTTCCCTTGGACTTTAACTTATCGAGGTTCTTGCTACTGTATTTGCAAATTAAAGCGCGCGGGCCTTAGACTTAACTATCGCAAAACTGTTTAGTCAAGCTTTGATTCCTATGAGATTGTAAAGTGCGCACACTACTCGATTTTTAGTTATGCAAATAAAAAGAACAAGATATGAATTGTCTGCGAAACAATGTTGCGACACAACTGTTGTGCGATTGTTAAAAGTGTGCATCCGCTCTTTGGACCATTTTGACCGACTTCCGACCGATTTTTTATGTGTGTTACGGCATAACTCCGCCGCTAGTGGACCGATTTTGATAATTCTTTTGTTATCCGAAAGGTGATGCTTGCAGGTGGGTTCCACTTTTTTGTTTGATTTTTTGAGTCATTTAATAACAGTTGGTCAACCTTTTAAAGTACAGATTTTTGTAATATGTCTAGACGTTTTACAAATTGACGCTATTTAAGCTATACTTGCAACTATGTATTTAAAACTTACCAATCTACGGAAGTTCTAGAAGCTAAAACTAGAATAAATTAGAGCTGTGTAGGCCGTCGAATTATTTATTAAAATAATGTATGCATAAAAGTTAAAATATGATAGACAAAGTAATTTAAACAAGGTTTTATGTGAAATATTTAACTTACAATTCTAGTGTTTCTGGAAACAATAAGAAAATGTTTGCATTTGATCCAGTGAAAATCCAAAACTCGACCCATTGAAAAAAAACTACTAGTAAGTAATCTAGACTGTTGTTTCTTTTACCTTAATTAACTGGAAGCGAAGACTGGTTGATAATAAAGTGTAAAAAAGTGTATCTACGAGTATAAATGAAACAAACATGCTTTAGAGTTTTCGGAACAGACTATTAAAATTTATCAAAACCTGACCCGTAGTTTGTAGCGAAAAACAAATAATCTATTTTTTATTGTAAACTAGCTGTTGCCCGCGACATCGTCCACGCAATATAAATGTAAAAAAGTATATAACATGCCCGTCTATGTCAGCTACCCTTCAGGGAAAGTCCAGTCGAAGTCGGCCCAACTGTTTCGGAGATTACCCGGACCAAACGCGGCTCGCGGACAGACGGACAGATAATTTTTTTAATGCGATTTTCGTTATCGGCAACGAAATAACTACATCTTGTCGAAATCTGGAATTTGTCATAGATATAGATAGATTGAAGACTATCGGCCCAATACTGAAACGGAATAGAAATATATAATTATGAAAAAGATAAGGCTATGTTTAACCTCCAAATTTCATTAAGTGTTTGATATCAGATATTTGTAAGCGTTTACGAAGTGTGTAGTGAAGTGTTTGAAATTCGTTTCAGAATTTGGCCTTTGGCTTATATAACTATGACCTATTTTATTCATAGTAAATAAGTACATTATATGTTACGTTACGTCACATGGTGCCAATGTAATAAATACAAAATGTGGGGGAGTCCCACAGTTTCCTCCTGGACGTACTAATTGCTTTAAAGTCGGATCGGTGACTTTCCAGACTTGTTATTAATCATCAGAGTTCTGGAACATGGATTAATTAAATTTGAACGTTATTTACTAATATTATAAAGAGGAAAGATTTGTATTTTTATATTTTTGTATGTATTGAAATAACTCAAAAACTACTTTACAGATTTTAAAAATTCTTACACCGTTAGACAGGTAACTTATCTGTGAGTAACATAGGCTATGCTTTTTTATTTATTTTTTACACGGGCGAAGTCGCGAGCAACAGCTAGTGGTCTATAATATGAAGCCAAATTTCTCAAAAAATAATCGTCATTTTTTGAAAACCTAATTCGCATAAACTTTTCAATGTTAACATATTAACAGAGAAAATAATTTGTAAAATGAAATGTGACACTTGTAATTCGTTACGTAACAAGTTGAAATGAGTTTCAAAACGTGTGCAATTGTAAAAAACCTAATAACAAAGAGTCTCATATATGTCTTAGAGTGGATTTCCCTCAGCAATAGTCATAATGTTCAGTAAGCGATAAGAATGTCTCTTGGCATTTGATCATGTTAATAAAACTAGTTAACTAACTAGTGGGGTTTTATTCCCTTTCCCTTATTAAAGTAGATTTGATGGTGTAGGAGACACATAGGAAAGGAAAATAAGATCTTCATATCTGCATCTCTGTTATTTATTTATTTTTTTAACATAAATAAACAAGCGCTTGACCACGACTCCACCTAAGCTAAGTGAAGACGCGGCCGAAGGATAGAGCGCACTAGCTCAATAAGTAACGATTCACCCTGGGCTGCCTACCCTCTTTTAATTAAGGGTATGTAGCGCAAGGGTATATAGCCTATTTTACAGATAACGTAGCTTTTAAATGGTGAAAGAATTTTTGAAATCGGCTCAGTAGTTTTTGAGTTATTTCGATACATGCAAAAATACAAATCTTTCCTCTTTATAATATTAGTATGGATTAAGATGACTCGATCGCAACAAAAAAGAAGCAAATAAGGGCGTCGAAGGCCACCTGGGGTAAATTTCCTCATTATCATTTACAATACAAAATGTCAATCTAATTTTAAATTATACTTTAAACGTATGATACACTACCAACTAAAGTTTATTTATCTATGGTAAAAACAAATGTGGGTGGTATGAATTGTCCAAGGTAATTTTTACTTGCACGCGCTAATATTAAGACTTGTTTAGTCAATTTTTTTCTACGGAAGTTAAATGAAACTAAGTTGTTACTCGAGATATTCTCTTGTCAGTACGTCAATTACGTATCAAGTAACAAGTAATTACTGGACGTAATTAATATTAAACGATACTGCGTCATCATACTAATATTATAAATGCGAAAGTTTAGATGGATGTTTGTTAGAGAACGGATTTCGATGAAATTTGGCATACATGTAACACGTAACGTAACACGAAATTAGACGAGTGGCGTATCGACTAACTTTATTTTCAAGTACCGACCTTGAACTAACATTTTAATATTATTACAGATAAAATATATGACACTATATACAGATAAAATATATGACGTAGAGTATAGTCTGGAAGAACACATTGGCTACTTGAATTAGTTTTTTAATTCCGGACGGAGTCGCGGGCGAAAACTAGTTTATATTATTCCAGCGACAGGTATAGTTTAAAATTTAGATCCAACTTAAACAGGTTTGCACTAATGGGCCGATTCGGTGCAATACAATGACCACAAAGAAAAAGGCATCAAGTGGGCAATGCTGCGTTTCATCTGACGAGTGTGTCGGAGGCCTAATTTTAGTCCCTTTATCTTATAAGGAAGAATGAGGCTGATTAATGAATGAATGAATGAAAATGTATTTATTGCCCCAAAATAGAAATTACCTAAAAAGACTAAAGGAAACACAATCGTGGCAAAAGGTAGCCAGCTCAGTATGCAGGACGGACTAAGCCGTTCCTGCGCTGATTTTCAGCAGGCTCCTTCGCACTCAAGTAACATACATCTTAATCACTAGGGTAACCGGCCGTACTAATTACATATCTATACATAAATAAAAAATAAAAATAAAAAATACAATTTTAAAAAGAAAAAAAAATAGAGAATCGGCTAACAGTTCAACTTATTTTGTACCTGCATAGTGTACATTTGTGTTTTGAGATCTGAATTGGGACAAGGTAGTTTATAGAACACAATCTGGAACAACATATTTGATTTGTTTAACTCATATATTTATTCGAGAACTTTACTGAAAGATTAGATACATTTCATTAAACACTAGCTATTGCTCGCGAATTCGTCCGCACGAAAGTCAAAAATATAGCCTATGTTACACATAAATTACCTTTTTAACTGTGAACGAATTTTTAAAATCGGCCCAGTAATTTTTGACTTATTTCAAAACATACAAAAATTCAAATCTTTCCACTTTATAATATTCTATACTAATATTGGGACAAATATAGACCACAATTGTTCCAAGTACGTGTTGAAATTTATTACATTACAAATCTATTATTCACTTTATGATTATAATTACAGTATACCTTGGTACAAGGGCCCTTTATGGTCAAAGAATAAAGGACCTGTCGGTTCATAGATTATATAACCATAAACACGTCTTATTTGTGTGAAAGGTCACCTGACCTTATAGCTGAACCCTGAATCATCGTAACTAATATGATATACTTCCCGGTGTCGCGTAAGATAAATAAAGTTGTGCATCGGGGATTACCCAATACAATAGGCACTCGGATGTCTATGGTATGCAAACAACTTATAAAAAATATTATTTTTTTTAATTTGTTTTTAATGTCACCTGCATGTTGTGATTTATGCTTGATTGTTAACTTACGAATGACTTACGTCCCATGTCAAGTGAGTTACGTCTCAGTACAA
>NW_013527026.1:5628721-5630460 GCF_000836215.1 Papilio polytes
TTTTTTTATAACATAAGGTGGCAAACGAGCAAGCGTCTACCTGAATCCGCCAAAATGGCGAAGCGACCGCTGCCCATAGACATCAGCAATTGCAGATGCGTTGCCTACCCTTATACAACGGAGGAGGAGACGCATATAAAGAGGATATTTCCCCTTCCTATGCATCTCCTCCACCGTCAAATCCACTTCCCCTTCCCATCCCCTCCTTATAAGAAAAGGGTGGTAAAGGGAAAGGGACTTAAATTAGGCCTCCGACACCACACTCATCAGACAAAACACGGAACTGCCACCATTTCACGCCTGTCTTCTGTGTGGTCGTGGTATTACTGGGCCCTGCAGTGCTAAGATGTTAAAGCAGGCACTACCACTGTGAAACGCAATTTGGAGTACGCAAACCCGGTGCGACGACCCTACGGAAGTAAGATAAGGTAGTGGAGATGATGATGATACAGTCCTCTACAATCGGTCCAAATATGCATGTCGCACTATAAGTACATTTCCAGCTCACGTCTATTAAAGATTTTCCTTAAAATAATCCACTTGTACAATGTCATTTCAATCCGATTTTCCCAAGTCTATTAAAATACCCAACATCATATAGATCGAAGACAACACGGGTTAGTCATCTATATCTATACTATTATAATAAAGCGTAAACACACAACTCTTTGTTGCCTAAGATGTCAGCAATTACAGCATATTTTTGAATAATTCTTTTTTTAATAAAAAGCCCTACACTTACGTCACGCTTTAGGCTATATATTTTAACGTTATTAAACTTAGGGGGTAAATATTTTAGATAAAAACCCTAATGTAGGAAAGAGACCATAAGTTGCTGCCAACATCAAGGAAGCAAGGTTGTCATCATGTCATGTCATTTTGACATTTGTAGGTAATTGATAATTTGGCACATGTAAACAATAAAATAAAATTTTCATAATTTCATGCGGATGAAGTCGCACGGGAACAGCTAGTTTTATATAAAATGTATGGTAATTTAATCGTATAATCGCTTGAGAAAAACGGTAATATTTGTAAACATTTACATAATGTTTGTTTTAATTACGAGATAATCTAGAGAACAAGGAAGATCGAATTAAATTGGATAAATGACGACTAGCTTATGTAGTTTGGTTTATTTTACTGATGAGAACTTTTTTATTATCTTTTTATTTGTATTTTTTACTAGCTGTTCCCGTGCTATTTCATCAGCATAAAATTATTTTATTGTTTACATCTGTCAAATTATCAATTACAAATGACAAAATATGACATGATGACAACTTTGCTTCCTTGATTCTGCAGCAACTTATGGTCTCTTTCCCACATTAGGGTTTTTATCCAATATATTTACCAACTAAGTTTAGTGACGTGAAAATATATAGCCTGAAGCGTGACGTAAGTGTAGGACTTTTTATTAAAAAAAGAATTATTCAAAAACATGCTGTAATTTCTGACATTTTAGGCAACAAAGGAGTGTGTGTTTACGTTTTATTATATATGAGAAAAAGGCAAGGAGTATGAACAACGACGCCTACGGACATCCACAATATTATATCCAGATCCAGTCTATCTTGAACATTTGCGAGATAGTTTTTTTTTTTAATATTAATTAGGTAAAGGAGGATTTTTGTCTTGGGAAAGACATGCCAATCCCATAGTGCTGCTACTAGATCCTAAGAAACGAGCTGGCATAATCGTACAGCCGCTTCAGATGCTGGCTCAGCCAATATTGATAT
>NW_013527026.1:5630472-5630976 GCF_000836215.1 Papilio polytes
TTTATTGTTTACATTTGTCAAATTATCAATAGCAAATGTCAAAATGACATGACATGACAAACCTTGGCAATCTCGCTTCCTTGATGTTGGCAGCAACTTATGGTCTCTTTCCCACATTATCGTTTTTATCCAAAACATTTAAACCCTAACATTAATGGCGTGAAAATATATAGCCTAAAGCGTGACGTAAGTGTAGGGCTTTTTATTAAATAAATAGTTATTCAAAAATATGCTGTAATTGCTGACGTCTTAGGCAACAAAGAAGTGTGTGTTTACGCTTTATTATAATAGTATAGAAGTATAGATTTGATGTATTTGTATAGACAACCGGTAGTCTGCACAATTATTCAAATGTTGTCGACGAACATTCTCACTAATATTCGTGGTAAGCTTTCAGTAGTTAAACATATGAACATGTCAGTTGCTACAAACGTTTATTTATTCATACATAGACAAACTGTGTTTTAAATGCTAGAACAGATTACGTAAAGGTTTAACGTTTTA
>NW_013527026.1:5631012-5632430 GCF_000836215.1 Papilio polytes
ATATATTTGAATATCAGGATTTTAAATGTAACACTTTTGATTCGTTTGTTCGCTTCATTTACTAGTAACCGAATAATCATTCTTGAATATTATTTTCTTACTACCGCAATCAAACTAGTTAATCCCGTATTGTAGTTTTTTAATACGAATCTTGACCGTTTTTAATGAATGAAGTGTTTTTAGTCAGATTTAAAAACCAATCTAAGAATAGCAATTTAAAGACAGGCTAATCCTAAGGTAATCAACAACTCTAATTGAATTTTCGATTAAAGAAAGATTTTTGTATTGGACATTATATTCTAATAAAGTCGACACGAAGTTCTAGACAAGAACTTCTTGTGTTATATACTTAATTAAAGATTGTCAGGTTATTTTGTTTTATTTAAGATAGATAACAAAAAATATAATGCAAATAATATGAACATTTTTTGTTTATTTATAAATTGAGACAATTGTGGGAACCGGATTTTTACGCTTCTTCGGCACCGGACTAATGGTTGAATCGATGGACTGGCCAGCAGAAACTCCGAACTCGACAGAATAATCCTCCCTCGAATTATACTGCCACATTTAACAGCAATGCACAGAAAAGCAATTCTGCTAACTATACTCCTCGCAAAAACAGCCTGAAAGGAAGCACAGCGGTAATAAAAGAGAAGAAATCGGAGACTCACAATATGGAATCAAGTCGAGCTGACGTGTCTGCACCTGACAGTATTGACAGCTGTCCTTTTTGCCAGTCGAATTGAGAGTTATTACAAGATTCAATTTTCTCACCGTATAAGTGTAATTAATTAAAATGTACGTATTCTAATAAACATGTATATGTTGATTAGACGAGCAAGGACTTGCATTTCCCACGGTCGTGAAAGATCACTGTTTGAACCACGCCCGTATATTGTACGATACTGAAGGTTGTCACTCACAAATACACTTATTATCGCCTTAATTAAGAACAATTATATAACAACAAGCTAATAGAACACTGTATCAATGATAAGAACAAAAGTCAAATAATTATCTATACTGTAATAAAGCGTAAACACACACTTCTTTGTTGCCTAAGATGTCACCAATTACAGCATATTTTTGAAAAATTATTTTTTTAATAAAAAGCCCTACACTTACGTCACGCTTTAGGCTATATATTTTCACGCCATTAAACTTAGGGGGGTAAATGTTTTGGATAAAAACCCTAATGTGTGAAAGAGAGCATAAGTTGCTGCAAACATCAAGGAAGCAAAATTGTCAAGGTTTGTCATGTCATGTCATTTTGTCTTGCTATTGACAATTTGACAAATGTAAACAATAAAATATCTTTTTTATACTTCATCATCACCAACTCACTATACGTCCCCACCGAGGGGCTCGGAGCCTACCCTAAAGTTAGGGTGACTAGGCCATAGTCAACCACGCTG
>NW_013527026.1:5632460-5634374 GCF_000836215.1 Papilio polytes
TTAAACTTAGGGGGGAAAATGTTTTGGATAAAAACCCTAATGTGTGAAAGAGAGCATAAGTTGCTGCAAACATCAAGGAAGCAAGATTGTCAAGGTTTGTCATGTCATGTCATTTTGTCTTGCTATTGACAATTTGACAAATGTAAACAATAAAATATTTTTTTTATAATTACATGCGGATGAAGCCGCACGGGAACAGCTAGTAAGCTTATGAGAATCAAAGCGCGAACAAACAGTTGTGCGATGATTTAGTTTTAGATGTGCCCCTCTCTTAGTTGATACTATTACGGTTTCCTGTGGCATGGGATAAACCGATTTTGACAATTGTAATCATTAGAATAAGGGTACTTTAGGTCTGTTGTATTAACACGAATAGTAAAAAAGGTTGCCCGACCACGATTGGCTATTAATTTGAAGTGATATAAAGTGCATATACGTGTCAATGACAGGCGAGCGATATTAATTTTAAAAGCAACGGATGTGTTTAATAATTTTACGTACAAAAACATACGCTTAAGACGTATTACTTTGTAGCAATCACTTTCAATAGAACGGCTTTTTATAAAAATACTAGCTTTTCCCCGCGTCTCCCTCTGCGTGGAATTAAAAAAATGAGTAGCCGTTGTGTTTTCCAGACTATCCTCTACATCTGTACCAATTTTTATCGAAATCTGTTTAGCCGTTAAGGCTACAAGATATAACAAACATTCCAACAGTAATAAGAGGCATTTATTAACTTTATAAATTTTTACCAAACCTATAAGATAGTGTGGAAAAACACACAAACAAATTAAGTTTGTTTTTATTCGTGCAGTGTGTGTTGCGGGCATTTACTAGACAGATAAAACAATCTCAACGAAGATCATTTGTATTTTAATATTTTAATGAAATTACTAGTCATTTAGTAATAAAATAGACAATAAATTGAATTAGGTCGTTGAAGTGTGAATGTTACAACCTTTTGCAATGGCCAACGATTGTTCGGAGCGGAACACGATCTTTTTATTTGTTACGGCCAAGGATGCTACTGATGAATTAGAAAGGATTGTAATTATTTATAACACACTGGCTTTAGTCTGCGACTCCGTATGTACAGAATTATAGAAAACATAATTAAGTGACATACTCGTATGTTCTTTCAGACTATCTCTACATCTGTGTTGAATTTTAATAATATTCGTTCCGGAAAAAACTTCCGCATTTATAATGTTAGTAAGATATACTTTTTATTTTTAATTTTATAAATGCAAAACCAAGTTAAGTTCAAATTTCATGTTATCTATAATACATATAATAAAATTGGAGTGTCTTTGTTTCCTTGTTTGTAATATCAAAATAAAAATTCCAGATTTCGTGAAGATGGTGTATTTGCGTCGCTGATAACTAAAATCGCATTTAAAAAAAATTCTCCGTCTGTTCTACAGTCCGGTTGAAATGAAGAGTAGCTGACATAGATCCGCATATTATAGGCTACTTTTTTTTTGTTTTCGCGCTGTCATAATGGCGTAACGGGTGGTCTTTGCACTAAAACAGCGACAGCTCGTTTATCTATAAATCAGAATTATTTTCGATGTAAAATTAAGAATGATTACTATTTGTTGATTTTTATAGCAGTACGAGCTGTTGCCCGCGACTTCGTCCGCGTGGTATTAGAAAACATACAAACTATATAAATTACAAAAAGTTACGTATCCCTCGGGAACCGGACATTTCTCGCGGATGAAGCTTATCTGTGTACTCCAGACTTTGTTTTATTTCTGTGCCAACTTCAATAAGATATGTTGAACCGTTGCAGAATGATCGAGTAAACATTAAAAAACTAGATTAACGAATCCCACGGGAACCGTAACTATTCCCGGGATAAAAAGTAGCCTATGTGTTCTTCCAGACTATGCTCTAAACCTGTGCCAAATT
>NW_013527026.1:5634632-5645252 GCF_000836215.1 Papilio polytes
GAACTTCCTTGTACAATACATTAAAAGGTTACTTACATAATTAGACACATAAAGGCTTAATTATAACATTATGCGTTTCTAATGCCCGGTTCCCGAGTTACATTTAACCATTCGTTAGTGTTGGATTCGATAACTTCATGAAATGCGAGTTTTACTACGTTGAAAGTTATGTCAACCTTTTGTGGTAGAGCCCGTTTTAACATCTTCGTACGAATAGACCGACTCGCCTAGTTAAATACCACGACCACAGAAGACAGACGTGAAGTGAGAGCAATTCCGCGTACAGTCTGATGAGTGTAGTGCCGGAGACGCAATTTTAGTCCATTTTCCTTGCCACCCTTATAAGAAAAGGATGGGAAAGGAACGTGACTTGACGCTGGAGGAAACGTACAGTAAGGTGAAATATCCTTTTTACATGCAGGGAATGCAACCTCCGTCAACAAAGCATCCACTATCTCGTATGTCTATGCGCAGCGGACACTTCGCCATTTTGGCGGACAGGTGGCCCCTTGCGCGTTTACCACCTTATGGTATAAGAAAACCTAACACTTATGAGTCGCTAGGTAATGGCAAAATAAGTTGTAACTGCAGAAACCCAGCATACGACAGTATTTTAAAACGTTTAAGTAGGAACACGATAAAAATCAACCATGAAATTTAAAACGATTGCTTAATTAATTAGGGAAATTACTCAGAGAACTATAATATTATTGTATTTTAACATTAATTAGTTTAAATTAATACATGACCTAGTAATAATAATTGTTTAGTTAACCTCATAGCTGTGGTTATTCCCCACAGCTTTCCAATATCTGGAAATTATGATACACAAAAACATACGGAGAATTAGCAATAGTAAATATTGATTTATCAAGTCAATACTAAAAAACAGTCAGGATTTGTCTAATTTCGCGGTAAGAATATATTAAAAATGAGTCAAATATTTCAACTACATATTTGCGATGTAAATATATTTGTTTGTTTTGTATCATACGGTAGTGTTTTGAGTGTTTTTGGTTTTCCAAGAGCGCGCGCACATCTTTGACTAAAATATCTCAAAACTGTTTAGTCGCGCTTTAATTTCTATGAGTTCATATGGAGGTTACACTACTCGATTTTTAGTTGTGCAACTAAACAGTTGAGGCTGCGAAACAATCGACAATCACACAACGGTATTTCGATAGTTTTTATAAAAGAAAACATCGTGACGTCATCTGCAAATATCTGAGAAGAAATTCTGAGAAGAAATATGTGTGAAATCATCCCCTATTGGGAAATTGTGACAGGCCTAGACACCCCTAATCCAGTACACAATACCCCTCTCGACATTACTTGCGTTAAGGCAGGACGCAGATGACCGCCCAGGGCGCCTAACAGAAAAGGATACCACAGGTCTTTGAAAGATCTTAAGATGCTAGGAAAAACGACACGCTCGACAAAAGAAGGAATTGCTTCAGACTGTTTGAGTTACCATTCGATTTGTGTTCTTGAAAAGTTTTACTATAGTCATATTTTTTTAAATAAAGTTTTCTTGTTCACAGTCGACCTTCAAGAGGTCACAAAGGTCGCAGGTAATGCTGAGGGCAGCGATGCGTTGCGATACCCGTGTCAAGGTACGTCTTTGAACCCGATCTTTGATATCTCTGCTCTTATTACCAGAAACAAAATATAGCAGAACTCATATCTAGAAGATACTAATCTTCTGTTTAAGTAACTATTAACATTCTGAGAGCGACAGTAAAATAAATAAATACAAAGTTTTTAGGCAGTTTAGCATTTGCCCCCAACTTTGTCCGCGCTAAATGAAAAACAAAAATATTATAAAATAGCCTTTGTTACTTGATGATGTAATCATAGCGAAAGAATTTTCTAAATCCTTCTAGTAATTTTTAATTTATTCTTAACATACAGAAGTACAAATCTTTCATCTTTATAACACTAGCTGTTCCCGTGCGGCTTCATCCGCATGACATTATAAAAACTTTATTTCATTGTTCACATTTTCAATTGCAAATATCAAAAAAAGCCGTTACCATACTAACCTTGCTTCCTTAATGTTGGTAGCTTGTAGTTAATGTTCCCTTTCCCACATGCAGTTTTTTCCAATTTATTTACCCCCTAAGTTTAATAGCGTGAAAATATATAGCTTAAAGCGTGTTGTAAGTGTAGGGATTTTTATTAAAGAAAGAATTATTTAAAAATATGCTGTGATTGCTGACATCCTACGCCACAAAGTAGTGTGTGTTTACGCTTTATTATATTAGTATAAAAGTATAGATAGATTATAGACTATTCCTTAGTTGCATTATCATTACGTTTATCGCAAAATACAGTATTTAATTAGTTCACGTGTACAGTCGTGGTAATCCGCGGTGTTCAACTTTCAGAACGCCTTATTTCTTGCAACGAGATAAACCCCGCGTATAAATCACAAATTAGGTAGCAGTGAGTTTCTTAAACTAATAGATAATTATAAAGGAAATTATCCATGTACTGGCCGACCTTTTTTCGTACAGACTTTAAAAGCTGCGTCCTATTGGTAACAATGTTTTAACACGTTAAATGCGAAACCTGCTCTAAAACACCTGATAAGAAATTATAAACTATTATAATTATGCGTAAACACATACTACTTTGTGGCGTAGAATGTCAGCAATCATAGCATGTTTTTAAATAATGATTTCTTTAATAAAAAGCCACGCCACGCTTCACGCCATTAAACTTAGGGGGTAAATATTTTGGATAAAAGTCCTAATGTGGGAAAGAGACCATATATTGCTGCCAACATCAAAGAAGCCATTGTCATTTGTGCATTTAAATTTTGACATTTCATGCGGTTAAAGCCGCACAGGAACAGCTAGTATGATATACAGGGCGGGCTACACCCTGTATATCTACCTGATACTGACGGAACTGAAAGAAAAGAAACATCTCTGCCACTTCAATCATATTAAAGTGGTACACCGCTAGATTCCCTTACTGTACAAGGAAAATACTGTAACATACAATTACTATTAGACAATGTTCGTTCAAGAATGTCGATTTATCTTTTCCCAGCATCACATTAAGGAAAATATGCCTAACCATAGTGTTAATGAAGTGGAAAAAACACATAAATACGTTCGTACATGCATTATTGAACTTTAATCATCATCATCATCATCACCAGCTCACTATACGTCCCCACCGAGGGGCTCGGTATTGAACTTTAATATTTAAACGTAACTATATAAATTAATATTTCCTTGTGTCAGGTCTGAACGACTTTAACATAAGTATTGATCAGTTTACAATGATTCAACAAAACCAATCATTGACGTTAATATTTGTATTTATTTTATGTTAAAAACTATCCTTCCCGAGACTTCGTCCACGCAATATTAAGATAAAAAGCCTATAATATGCTCGTCTATGTCAGCTACCCTTCAGTGAAATTCCGGTCTAAATCGGCAAGCCGTTCCGGAGATTACCCGGAACAAACGCGGCTTGCGGACAGACAGACAAAAAAAATGGGGTTTTCGTTATCAGCAAAGCAGATACATCATCTCCCCGAATTTTTCTTTTCATATTAGAAACAGACACTCCAATTTTATTACATGTAAAGATTATATATACCATATTTAACGCTGTTTATTCGTTAAAAAACCCAATATTTGTTTATCACATACAAACATATTTTTGATTTTGTTTGTTAAACATATGTGTTACTCGCGACTTCTTCCGCGTGAAATAAAAAATAGTAAGAATTCGAAAACGGCCCAGTAGTTTTTAAGTTATTTCAATACATACAAAAATACAAATCTTTCCTCTTTATAATGTTAGTATAGAATGTAGATGACATTTTATCGACAATTGCGTGTAAATTACGCAATTGTTTTTATCCGTTTATTATTCGTTGAACTCGGACTACGTAATAAATTATTATATTTAGTTAATAGAAGCCTTGTATACATCCTATATTAAAACACTTCAATGCAAAACGCATTGATAGTAATTGTAAAATTGGCCGCTTCCTCATTACTTTACAATTAGAGGGGTCCCTAGATTACTGACAACCTGTCTACTTCCGATTGTTCCCCTCTCGCTTTTACGTCCATTAGTTACTCCATCTTTTTCTATCATCTGTGTGGCAGCCATTTGCATCTCTTTCTAATGTTAATATATTTTTTTGTCTCGCTCGCTACACTTGCATAATAACTACGCAAATTCAATTTAAATCAAACGTTACAGTTGAGAATGAATAATCTCGTTTAATTAAATAAATAAAATTTACTATAATTATGTAGTAAATTATGACATTTAGGGCCTGTCCCACTAATTGTAAATTGTCTGATAACAATCCGTGTAAAATACGTGATGGAAATATCGGATTTTGTTACCTTACCTTACAGTCATTTTTAAGCTATCTGAGCCTCTATCAGATAGTGGCGGGACAGGGCCTTAATGTAATTAAACAAGCAATTAACTTAATAAAGGTATTGATGTAGAATCGATAGAAATCTGCTAGGATTTGAAAACTATATCTCTACCTACCCTTTGCGTGCGTGATATACTCGTGTTATCTATCACGTTACAATCTGTTTTATCTGTGTCATTTGGTTGCCATGGTAAACCATAAACATCGCTGACAATAAATTTTTATAAACAACTTTTGTTTTGCTTCTCTTATTATTTGCTTAATTCTTTTTTTACTATTAGATTATATAAATTTAAATATGGACGCAGATGATGATGGCTTTGACTCCGCGCGCGGGATTGGCTCGGGGACAACGGAGGCTGAAAAAGAGTTTGAAAAGGTAATATTTTATAGCCTCTAAAATAATTATTTTAATGCTCAAGATAGAAACTAAATAAAAAGCTATGCATTTTACAAATTTACGATACTAATTTTATAACCTATAAAATTTTATTATAACCTAAAAATTTGTATGTTGTGCGTTACGGCACCGTCTGTATAGTATGCTATCTTTTCTTCATTAGTCGAATCTCTTGTGAGATTCAGAAATTCAGTACTAAAGAATGGCAGTGCTAATTTTCGTTACTAGTATAAAATTAGGTTATGATTTTTATCAAATTAATTTATATTACTTTGTGAACTATAAAAATCTTACTTCAGATGGACTTATTATTTTTAGTTAAGTGCCATACTGGTAGATTTCTCATGCTTTTAAATATTTTTACAGGTGTTGGAACAATTGCGTGAGGCTGAAGGGATGAAATATTATTCCGATGTCTACACAAAACTATACGATTCCTATTTCAAACTGAAAGAAGAAAACGGCCATCAAAATGAACAAATAAATTCACTAAAGGTAAGATAAATTAACAATATTGATAAAATTGAGAACAACGCCATCTAGTTTCAATCTACAGATATAATAAAATTGAAGTATCAAAAGAAAAATTCCAGATTTCGGGAAGATAATGTATTTGCGTTGCTGATAACGAAAGTCGCATTTAAACTTTTTTTTTGTCTGTCCGTCTGTCCGCAAACCGTGTTTGTACCGGGTAATCTCCGAAACGGCTTGATCGGTTTTGACTTGACTTTCACTGAAGGGTAACTGACATAGACGGGCAAGTTATAGGCTACTTATTTCCTAAATATTGCGTGGACGAAGTCAAGGGCAACAGTTAGTTTAAAATAAATGTTATGAATACTTTCTGTTTATCTTATGTTCCTTAGAACTCATTTCCTTAGTTTATAGTGGCTTATATCCGCAGACGAAATTGGGTCGTTTCGATGACACGGTGTCGGACTACATTACAGAACTGACAGACGCTCAGAAGAAAATCGAACGATTAATGGCGGAAATTGGTAATGCTTTCAATTAAGCCCTACCTCTAGGCACTATAGTTTGTCTAAATAAGATAGATTAGTTTGCTAAATGACGCATATGAAGTATCGAATTCAATTTTATATGAAAGTAAATGGTAGTGACGAAACAAACACGCAGCGAACAATTATGAACTATCGATATTCGGTTTAAATAAAATTATCGAACTTAACTAATATTATTTTCTTATAGTTAATATGAAAATATATTTAGAGGACAATTCTAGTATTGCTTATAGTGTAAAGAATTTAGCGATGACAATAATAATAACGTAATCCAATTCGATTACTTAGGGCAGTAGTAGTAATAAATATTTATTTACTCTCATTATTGGTAATGGTTCTGCAAGTCATTATAAGTTTATGAAAACAGTGTTTTTTTTTAATTCATAAGATATAACTATGAATCTGTCGATTCCGACTTTTATAAGAATAAAAATCGAAAAACGAAACTATTAATGCTTTTATACAACCCATTACTACTAAATTGTCAAATGAATTGTCAAACTAATCTAACTTATTTAGACAAACTATAATAGCTTTACAACCGGTACTGATTATTCTATACTTTGTGAACGCGGTCTCTGTTCCAGAGGAGGCAAGATGCTTAGCAGACGCGATGCACGCGCGGGAACTGGCCAGTGTCGAGAGTCTGGACACGATGAAGAAGACTCTCATCAAACTGGAGAAAGAGTTAGATGCTAGGAAACGCGCCGGAGAAGATGATGCGTAAGTTCTTTGTACACGCAATCGTGTACTCAACGTGTATTTCTGACACTCCAAATGTATCGATCTATCGATCCACCATCTATCGATTAATAACATGAATTTTGACCAATCTAGCCAGAATAACGATATCAGTTTTGTATTAACAAAAATTGAACTTGTGTTAATAAGCATTAAAATATTATTACTACCCGCCCCTTATTATCAGCCTGTCGCATAGACCATTAGCTGGCAACGCTCATGTCTCCTCTTTAGTTACATTCTTCGAAACTCAAAGTTTAATGTGACAATTTCAGAGGTGCAACATCAGCTGTGAAAGAGAAGGAGAGGTTTGAGAAAGAGAAGGTGCGTCTCCAGGGCGAGCTGGATGGCATCAAGTTGCGGCTGAATAACGCGCTCAGCTACATCGAGGACTTGGAGCATAGGAACACAGTAGGGGAGGAGAGCATCGCTAAACTGGAAGAAAAACTTGAGGTAAATTATTGCATATGCAGCTGGTTATTTATTTAGTCGCGAGTTATTTCAAGACTCACGCTTGTAATATACAATACTAGGGTATGCAGAATTAAAAATTCTTAGATTATTTTTTTTATATTAACACTTTTACTTATTGCGGTTACGAGTACAATTTATGATTAAACTTTCACATTTATGGTGATTAACACATCTAGATTATAATAAAGAAGAAAGATTTGTATTTTGTAAATTTTTAAATAACTCAAAAACTACTATGCCGATTTCAAAAATTCTTTCACCAATAAATAGCTATGTTATCACTAAGTAACAAAGACTACGTTTATTAAATTTATTTCCACGCGAATGATGAAGTAATATCTAGTGAATATTGAAAATAATGTCAATTGATGTCCTTGATTGTTGCGGAAGTGGTATAAGTTGGACATAATATTGTACTGAGGTAAATTGCGATGATTTGTGTCTGGATAGATTTAATCGCCCGCGGCGTTGCTACCTATTTAAGTTATTAAATAATCAATATATATAATTACAGTGAGAAACTGTACACAAAGTTCAAAGTTCAATATTTTATCGGAGTAAGATTTTAGTGATTTAAAAGTCAATTTGAAATACGTAGTTAAGTCTAGCTAATTAGATGTATTCAAGATTTGAGAGTTACGTTGTAATATTGCATTGGTTGCATTACTCAGGAGTTTCTAACCTCAAAACCCGTCGTACAAACCACGTATTACTAAAGTAAGTTACATTTTACTTATGTGATTTTTAAAAGTCAAAAGCATTTTGTTTCAGACTCGAAGTTTATATTTCAAACTGATTGGAATTCAAGAATATTTGACTCTATGGTTTACGATTTAACAAATACATAAGAAATAAATGCGTAATATTTGATAACAGTTTTATTATTGATTTGCTACGTTTTTATATTTTTTAATTATCAAACGAAGTAATTTACTTATTTAAACAATCATTTTTTTAATCTTCATTATATCTGTCAATGTAGTACACACAGATTTGCAAAGATCTGTTCCCGTGCGGTTTCGTCCGCATGAAATTATAAAAACTTTATTTTATTGTTTACATTTGTGTAATTTTCAATTGCATATGTTAAAATTCAAATTCACTAATGACACTGAAAGCCTTTGACATTGGATAACCATTACCTATACCATGGCAATCTTTCTTCCTTGATGTTGTCAGCTTGTAATTTTTGTCCTTTTCCCGCGTGGCTGTTATTTCCAAATTATTTACTCCTTAAATTTAATAGCGTTAAAATATACAGCCTAAAGAGTGTAGTAAGTTTAGGGCTTTTTTATTAAAAAAAATCGAAAATATGATGTGATTGCTGACATCCTACGTAACTAAGTAGTTAGAAAGATATGCTATAACCGAGTTTTATTAATTTAAAATATACTCAAATGCATCTTATTTTTCAGTCTTTGATGAGCAATATGTCGAGCTGTACGCTGATATTCCAAGAACCAACAAATAGCATTGGTTGTCAATGCGTTACGTCACAGACGTCGATGTTTTGGCCTTGCACTGACACGATGAATCAACTATTTCCCATAGACGACGGACTATTTGATGAAGATCCCGAAATTACGCAGGAATGACTGAGTGAATGATTATTAGAGTGGTGGGGGACCGACCGTACGACATTTGCCTTTTCGCGTCGGGCGCTCGGCGTGTGAACACGTTGGAATTGTAATCATTTATAGTGTGTTTGTAATTTTTATTGTTAGTCTTGCTTGTGGTGTTAGAATTAAGATATTGAGCTATGTATACAGTGTTTATTTTAAAATAAATTCGTTTTAAAGTTTTGTAAGGTTTTTATTTATTTCTGTAATTCTTAAAATTAAAACATACTCAAATAATCTACCTGATATCTTAAGTATTCCGATTACTTGGTAATTTTAAGTTTAAAGGATAGATAGGACATTTGATAAACTCCTTATTTCATTAGGTCTGACTTGTATCCCAAATTGAGTGATATATACATTTTCTACAAGAGTGAAACCCTTTTTTGTTCCTCAAATACAAACTAAAATATACTAGTAAAATAACATTTACTCTACTTTATTAGGACGCAGAGAATAATGCAGTGCGACAGAATAGACTGGTAGATTTCATTAAATCTGAGTCCGCAACACTCAAGGCTGAGATGGAGCAAAGAGGTCTCATTATTAGCAGTCTCAACGAGAAGGTAACTTTAACACTTATATGCAATACGTAGATTAATTAAATGATTACTTATGCCCTTTAGTGTAAATTCCTCTAAAGGGAATTCAAATAGCATGGCTTATTGAGATGTACATATAGATCAGTTGTATTGCGTTGACTCGATAAAACAGGATGATGATTTGGTCTTCAGTTGAGCAAAGCAGAGAAGGGTATAGAGCGTCGCGAGAAGCAGCTAAGTAGTATGGGCAATAGATTGGAGCTGGCGCAGCGGGAGCAGGAGGATGCCACGGCGCGTGCAACTACCTTGAGGGAACATCTAGATAGTACGAACATCAAATATGAGCAGACTAAACAGACGCTCCTATCTACCACCAAAGAGTTAAAGGTAAACGGATAAGAAGCACTACACTACACTTATGTTAACGTTCTAAGGTATAAGTCTTTTTTCCTTATTTGTACACCTATGAATGCTACAAAGCTCGATAAGACTTTTATAAACGAGGTTTAGGCTTAGCGCCTTCTGCGCTTGGCCACCTCAAGCTCGGTAAATCTGTAAATGCCAAGCCAAACAGTGGCAATTAAAAAAACGATAGAACGAACAAAAATCTTGTTTGAAAATTAAGAAATTATGTGTAAATTATGAATAATTAAATCAATGAAAAAATTCGTCACTCATAGCCGTTTCTATTCTTTCTTATCTACTAACATTTCATTCTAACACCTTCATCTAACTTTCATTCTATTATATTCTCAATAAAATAAAATCTTGTAGAACAGTACCGATGATAACAACAGACTGCGAAATGACATGTCTAAACTTCGGAAGCAGCTAGTGCAGCAGTCGAAGAAGTACCAGCTCCTGGAGCAGACCAAGGCCGCCATGGAATCTGAGAGGTTAACGAAATTTTATTTGTTTGTTAACTAACATACCCCCAACGAAAAACTCAAGACTATCATAAGTTATTGGGTATTTTTTTCATATCTTCTACTATATGCTCTTTATGCTTAAAATGTTCACATTATTTGATTGTCATATCCTAATCGTTTTTAAATCAATAAATTACTTTCTAAAATGATCCAACACGCTTTATCTTTAAATATTACAACCAGGGAACGTCTGCGCCAGCAAGTGAGTGTAATGGAAAGGGAGATAATGTTGGGCAACAAGCACGCGGAGGCCGAGAGGAGGGAGATCGAGAACTTGAACAGAGAGAAGGACATACTAAACAAGAACATACAGAAGATACAGAGTGAGTTAACTATCGTATATGAGTCTATCAATATATATTTAGCCTTATCAGTTCTTTAAAACAATAGTGGTAGTGCCCGCTTTAACATCTTAGCACTGCAGGGCCGGCACGCCCCCAGTAATACCACGACCACACAGAAGACAGGCGTGAAAT
>NW_013527026.1:5645797-5647667 GCF_000836215.1 Papilio polytes
GACGCAAGCAGCTGGAGCACGAGGTGGAGGTGAGCAACGCGCAGGTCAACAAGCAGCGCCTCACTATCCTGCAGATGGAGAAGGACAAGGACAGGTAGATAATGCGATTCTAGTCTCCAACTCACTGGCAAACGAGTAAGATCCAACTTAAGCACTGTACTGAAGTAAATACACGACAGTAATCTATACTATCTATACTTCTATACTAATATAATAAAGCGTAAACACACACCACTTTGTGGATGTCGGCAATCACAGCAAGTTTTTGACTAATTCTTTTTTTAATAAAAAACGGTACACTTACTACATGCTTTAGGCTATTTACTTTCACGCTATTAAACTCAGGGAAAAGTAAATTTGGAAAAAACCCGTCATGCGGGAGTAAGACAATACTACAAGCTGACAACATTAAGAAAGAAAGGTTGCCATGGTAATGGTAATTTTTATCCAATGACAAAAGCCTTGTTGTCTTTTGTGTATTTGAATTTCATCATTTGCAATTGAGAAGTTGACAAATGTAAACAATAAATAAAGTTTTTATAATATCTTGCGGACGAAGCCGCACGAGAACAGTATTAGTATTAAAATAAAAATTAATACTAACCAGTGTTAACATTTGATCAACAGAATGTTAGAAGAAACAATTGCTCTCAACGACAAGATAGACGAGATCACAGGTATAGTACTGATGTTGCAAGAACATTTAATTGTGCCAATTAACGGCCATTGTAATGTACAAATTACTTAAATCTTAGAAACTAGAAGTCTAATACCATAATTATTAGAAATCCATTTTTAATTATCTTTCAGAATTTTAGAGTTTAAAGTGTTACTTTTATCGATTTAAAAAGGATCTTCTGATCTTCTATGTGTAAAGTTTTTGAAAATTTCACTTTATAGGGTAAAATCCAAAACGTTTTAACAAAATTGTTTTCAAGATGTGATAGACAAGATTCATTTATATAAACCATACCAACCAATTCATTTATATTTAACAAATTCTCGCGACTATTTTCTTGCAACTAGAAGTGGTTACTTGTAGAGGAGGTTCGTCTCCGTACCGCTGACATCTTGGACCTGAACAAGGCGTTGCGAGAGGAGGCCATCAAGAGTCGTAAACTGTCAGTGGCGTTGGACGCGACACGCACGGAGAGGAACATGCTGCATAAGAACTATACGGAGGCGGTCGATGAGATACAGGATCTGAAGCAGAAATTGAAGGTAGGAACGAAAAATGTAATCTAGAAGTAGAAGGAAGTTTCAAAATAATAATGATAAATGTGAAGGTAGTAGGAATACTAAAATCCTTCCTATAATTGCAGTTTTATCAACCTCTTCTAGAAGAAATAGACATTATTTCTGTTGTACAATATTTTATTACGTTTAATAGTTACTTGTTATCTTTACAATGCATTGTAAACTATTGTTATTGAGAAACAATTGATTCCTCTAACGAACAGTTACGTCATTTCCAGTAAATAACTTTTCTATTTAAATGTTTTTATATGTTGTGATACGCCAACATAATAATGACATAATATATGGCTAATAGTCTCGAGTAATCGTGTGTACATAGCAAAGTAAGAATGCTTCATGTAGGTAAATGATTAAATAATAATTATTATTAACTCAACTATTCCAGATGCTAGCGTACCAGATCGAGCAGTTAAAAGAGGATATAAGCGGCAAGGAGACTGGTCTGAAGACGTGCGAGGGCACGCTCTTTAAATGCAACAAGAAGAACGAGCAGCTGCGGGGCGAGGTGCAGGCGGGGCTGGCGCGGCTGGCCGAGGCGCGCGCAGACATCACCGCGCTGCGCCAGGAGGAGGCGCGACTCAACAGGATCATACAGGTAGGATGCATTTCGAAA
>NW_013527026.1:5648125-5652462 GCF_000836215.1 Papilio polytes
GGCCCCTTGACAGAATTAGCTACAGGCCCCGCGCTGACTTAATTCGTCACTGGTATAGCCCCCCACCAAAAGGATGCTTTATTTAAAATTGACTTGCAAATAGTTTATATGTCAAATGCCACCCAACGTCGGTTGCATAAAACAGTCCGTGTACAGTGGCCATAAAACAATTTTATTTATGTGTTGTATTCAGGAGAGCGTCAGTACGAACAGCGTGTGGAGGACATCCGTCTGCTTCGCCTCGAGATAATGAGATTGCGTAAAGAAAAGAATTTACTATCTAAAGGCATTGAGAATATGACCGATTTGAGATTAGAGGTGCGATTTTGTTCACTATGCCTATTCTGTATTTCCCTTCCCTCTAAGGTCTCCCTTTTAAGATTGACTATGGTTGATAATCCTATTAGCAATTCCAGGTCTTAGAGTACTGTGGACATATATAAAGGTTATTGGCAGTGAAATTAACCTTATTTTTGTTATACTTTTTCTTTTTTATAGATTTTTATTTATGTGTATTTTTCCATATTTCATTAATTGACATAAGTTTTATTATATTAAATGGACATTCTCCGCGCTTGTCGTTTACTTCGTGCAGGTGTTCAACTTGGAGCGCGAGCTGGGGCGGTCGCGGCTGCGCGTGCGCGCGCTGGAGGAGGCGCTGGAGACGCCGCTCAATGTGCACCGCTGGCGCAAACTGCAGGGCACCGATCCCGACAGCGTCACTCTCACACACAAGCTGCGCCTCACACAGAAGTACGAGCCCACACGCAACTTACTCTTACTAACTTTATATAATAATAGCTGTTCCCGTGCGGCTTCATCCGCATGGAAATTATTAAAATTTTATTTTATTGTTTACATTTGTCCAATTATCAATAGCAAATGTCAAACTGACATGACATGACAAACCTTAGCAATCTTTCTTACTTGATGTTGGCAGCAACTTATGGTCTCTTTCCCACATTAATCTTTTTATCCATAATATTTACCCATAAGTTTAACGGCGTGAATATATATATATCCTGAAGCGTGTCGTAAGTGTAGGGCTTTTTATCAAAAAAAGGATTATTTAAAAATATACTGTAATTGCTGACATCTTAGGCAACAAAAAAGTGTGTGTTTACGCTTTATTATAATAGTATAGATTTATGTCCCTTTCCCTTTCCATCGATTTCTTAAGGATGGGAAGGAAAAGTGGATTCGACGGTGGAGACGCATAGGAAGGGGAAACATTCTCTTTATGTTCGTCTCCTCCGTCGACTAAGGGTAGGCAACACATCTGCAATTGCGGATGTCTATGGGCAGCGGTCGAGAGATATATTGTTTTGAATAACGATTGTATGCATAATTCACAGTAACGTTTCTATGGATTTAATTCAAATTCAGTTTACGTGCGAGTTTTTTTCTATTAACTTGAATTAAGATTAAAAAATTCTTTGTAATAAACAGTTTGCAGAACCTGTTTTTAATGTAATTAACTTTAATGGTTACAGATTTGTTTGAATTAGGTTGGTTTGATAATGACAGATCGCGTGATTTTGAACTCTCTCACGAAGTTTTTATATTTTTTCTGTCAAAGACAATGATTATGCTCATCCTATGAAAGAATAAATTTTCCTTCATTCGTAATTAAAGAAACATTACCAGTTTTGAAACAAACTTTATAACTGTTTTGTGCTATAATACTTTTGTCAAAGACTTTTCATATCTTGTTTTGAATAGCTTCAGCCAGCGACTTTACCCGCGTGAAATTAAAAAAAAAGTAAGTAGTCTATGTGTACTTCATCTATGCCAAATTTTATCCAGATTCGTCCAGCCGTTAAGGCTACAAACTCTAACATACATCCATCCAACCACCTATACTTTCGCATTTATAATATTAGTATGATTAGTTTAATGGACACTCATAAGAGTGTGTGCGAAACATGTTTAAAAAAGGAATTTTGCCAATTTACTTGCTTGAATTTTTTTGCAGTTATTGCAACATGTTTAAGCAATGTGTACTATTGTGTGTTGCCAGGAAGGTGCTGGCGCAGAGCGAGCAGCTGGTGCTGAAGGACCGCGAGCTGAAGGAGACCAGGAACCTGTACGGCGCAGTGAAGGACATGCTGGCGCTGCAGCCGAGCCCAGAGATACAGGTTATTTCACCTTAGGATCAAATTGTACAGCACACTTTTGACTAAACTATTGCTACTGTTGTGCGATTGTCGATTGTTTCGCAGCCAATCCAACTGTTTAGTTGCTCGACTAAAAATTGTGAAGCTATAATCGAGCTTTCATAAAAATCAAAACGCGACTTAACAGTTGTGCGATAGTTTAGTCAAAGGTGTGCACATGCTCTTAATTATAAATTTGAACTACAGACCGACAAGGATATCTGGTTAAATTAAATTATGACATCACTAGCTTTATCTTGTCAATGTCAAAAAAGTGTCATTACTTCCTTCCGTTTCTTGATGACCAAGTTTTAATATATTTTCTGACAAAACTAACAGTTTCACTCTCATCGTGCCAGATCTATGATCTTGACTATAAATGCATTATACGTGTCATATAAATGAAATGGGTAGGAAATAAATGTCCTCAACTGTATAAATTATTTTACAGCAAACACTGAATCGGACTCAGCGCGCGCTCGCGCAGCGCACCACGAAGATGAAATGTCTCATAGCTGGTGAGTTTATTTTATGAATACAAATATTATACGTACTTACTTCATTGGATTCGTTATTTTATATGTTAAAATACATATTGTACATGTAAGTAGATGTTGGTCGCGACTTCTTTCTTGTGAAATAAAAAAAACACTTAGAACGTAGCTTTTTGATGGCGAATTTTTTAAAGCTGGCAAGTACATATATGTTTTTTAAAACGTACAAAAATACTAATCTTTCCTCTGTATAATATTAGTATAGATATAGAAGTATAGATTACTTGTGTATGATGGCTTTATGAATATCACATTTTTTTTTGGAATGGATCTTTATTGTATTTCGTAGTAATAAGAAACTTATGACAAGTATATCTATTTTTACAGAGTTAGCGATGCGTGAGAACCAAGTGACGGATCTTAGACGTGAATTAGATAGAACGAATGGAGATTTACATTCCTTCAAACAGAAATATTACGAAATGAAGCGAGCTCTAGACGCGGACGAGGCGAGGAGAATGAAAGTACCAACTCCGTTGCATCCTACTACACCCACATTACAAGAGATATCTACCTAGTTATACGCATATTCAAATATGTTAGAGGCTCTGAACATGCAGGACTCGCTGCAAATACAAATTTACGTGTAGAGGAGAGTAAAGCAATGTAGTTGTATTGTAATGTATATTACATAAATTAAATGACTTGTAAATATTTTTTAATCACTTGGAATCATGTGATATTTGTAGCGAAAAAATATACCAATGTTCATTTTTCATTGTCGTTGTGTTTCAGTTAAGGAATTAAACTTCTTTTGTAAGGTTAGCTGTCAAGTTTAGTCCTTGTATTGACATGTTATGAAACATTTTACAAAATTACAAGTTCCATCTTTTGTAAAAAAACAAAACATTACGGTACTGTTTCACCTAATAGGGAGTATACATTTAAAAATTTCACTTTTTAATTCGGCTACTAAATCACATAAATAAAAAAAATTTTACATGGTTTTTTTACTAATAAAGAATACTTAAAAACTATTATATTGTCTATTATAAATTGTCTAATAACAATCCGTGTATAAATGTGTGGATATATAGGTTCCTTATCTGACAGTGACGTCATTTTAAATACGAGCCTCTATCAACCAGTGTTGGGTAGGCCCTGAACACGAGTTAGTGACTTTTGGCTTTTGGCAATTATTTTTAAATCAAGTTAATTATATTGATATGTGGTTTTGAGGACCTATCAATAGGTAGAGTTAATATAGATCATGTAAAAAAGACCTCAAATGAAATGTCAACTATGCTTCCTATATTTTTCTTAAATCTCTTTACTACACTTATTTTATAGTCAACTCCGGGTGCCTTTAAATGTAGATTTTACATCTGTTATATAGAAACTTCTCAAGAAATACTACTTGACTGTAACTTCAATAACGTGCAGGATAAGACAAAAATAAAACACATACAAGTAATTAATCCGAAAACAATAGTTTTATTTAAGAACTTTCACTTTCTCATAAAATATACACATTGTTTTGTCATTAAACTAAAACTGTAAGTAAATACTAATTTTTAAATACCAATATCTCACGTCCGTAGCGGGCTGGGCCGGGGCCCGCTTGCGACCTGCCGTCCGCAGACCATTTACATCCGTATCACTTAATTCTATTTAGAAAAAAAATGAA
>NW_013527026.1:5652482-5653122 GCF_000836215.1 Papilio polytes
CTAATCAAACGATAGCGTGATTTTGTACATTTCAAAAGAAAAAAAACATGTAACCTCCTGTTTAGGTGTGATGATAGTACGTCGTTAACTTAAAATTAACAGAATTTGTTGCATATCCGTCCCCACCGAGTGGCTGCAAACCTTCAGATATGCACAAACAAATATCTAAACATCTATACTCTATATAGCAAGTAACATATATCAATGTTTTTAGAACATAATCTATCATCGATTGCATATCAAATAAAACTTGCCGCAGAAACAATTCATTTGTATTGAAGTTTTACCAAATGAAGTGTTTGCATGACTACCCTATATGCAGACAACTAGGGCTCTATACATACATAGCAAACAGCTAATTTATATAAAAAGGTATATAAGCCACTCGGCAGAGTCTCCGGCGGGGGCATTTTACAGTTTGCCCGATTACATACGAGAATAAGGGAATGGACAAAATAAAATTAAACCATTCCAAAAAAAAAACAAAAACATTTTTAAAGGACAAACCCAAAAATGTCCCAGCACAACCCGGCTAAGCCCCACACAAACAGCCGACGTCACACGCATAATATTATATATGCATAGCTGTCCTTACCAATTACAAACACAGAATCAACTATTCGCTCAAATGTTTATATAT
>NW_013527026.1:5653136-5709292 GCF_000836215.1 Papilio polytes
ATAATTCTTCAAACGCGACGTTTGCACTGACACACGTCCATGTGACACAAGCTCTCGATATCCACTGTCTACGAATGTTCCTTGCAGTAGTAGCAAACGCCGCCGCTGGTGTCACTCGCCGGCTTACGACATACGGTACTTATGACATAGTTGCGATGGAATCAATAAAACTATTGTTTGTCTGTGTCGCGGTACTGTAACGTAGCGCGCCCCCCGCCCCCCGCCGCGCCTAGTGCACGTCGGAGCTCTCCTGCTTCAGCGGGTCCGAAGTGTTGATGGGCTGCAACATTACATTAACACATTAAATATCACATCATAAAATTCTAAACTCAACAAGATAACTTTTCAAAAAGAAAAATAGTATAAAATGTATATTTTACTCTTTTTCTGACCATTAAATGAGTGAGTATTTAATCATTCCTTTATACACAACTAAACGTTGTGTATAATTCGAAGCGGCAAGGAACTCGGAACCCTTTGTTCCTGTCTCTGGTGGTGAGGCGAGGGGAGAGGGGGTACCGACCAGGGAGATGGGCGGCTGCGGGGGCTGCGGCGGCGGCGGCGCGGGCTGCGGCGGCAGCGCGGGCGGCTCGTGCACGGTGGTGGAGTGCGCGGCCTGCGCGCCGCCGTAGTAGCCGCCGTTGACGGCGTCGCCGTAGGGCGCGGGCGCGGCGAGAGGCGGCGCGGGCGCGCTGAGCACGGGCCCCGCGCCGCCCGACAGGAAGTAGTCCTTGTTGACGCAGTTGCGCAGGCACTCCGGGATGCGGCCGACGATCGCGCGCCGGATCTCCGAGGCCGCCATCTCGCGCAGCTCCTGCGCCGACGCGTCCGAGTAGAACGCGGCGTGCGGCGTGCACAGCACGTTCGGCGCCTCCTTCAGCGGACCCTAACCACAAATTGACAGTGTAAAGATTCAATAATACTGCAAACAGAATATGAAAAGTATAAAACCTTTAGCCAGACCATTCTCTTATATATATTTTATTAGCTTTCGCCCGTAACTGCGTTTGCACGGTTAAAAGAAAAAGCAAAAGCGGGTGTTCTTCCCGATTATCCCTCTACATCTATCCCGAAATTTATTTAGATTCGTTCTGCAGTTTAAGTTACAAACTCCAATAAAAATCCAGCCAACTAAACTTTCATAATTATAACATTAGTAAAATTACAAAAACGCTAGTTTGTTACAGATATTGAGAAGAAAAAGTGTCCTAGTATTAAGTATGCGTTACCTGGAACACGTTGAAGGGCTCGTTCTCGTGCACGTCGAGCGCGGCGGCGCGGATGCGGCCCTGCTTGAGCGCGGTGGCGAGCCCCTCGTCGTCCACCAGCCCGCCGCGCGCCGTGTTCACCAGGAACGCGCCTGGACACACATTACACACACTTGTACTACAACAACTATTTTAATTACCTGTATGACAATGTTTACAGCAGACATTTAAGAAATACATAGGCTATACCTGTTTTCACCGTTAACTACTTTAAAAGATACTATGTTAGTTGTTAAGTTTAGTGCCACCTCATGTCTTTGTATTGACATGTAATAAGATATTTTTCAAAATAATCTTCTCCTTTAGTTGAATTGCTCCATCTTTAGTTGAAAAATAAACTAAACAATGTAACGAAATAAAATATAAACATTTAATAAATTGACACCATTGGTAATTCATTTAAATATAACTATTCATTTAAATAGAAAAATATTGACATGTGTTTTGAAGATATATTTTAATCAATAGCATTACTGAAGATCATGTGAAAAATGTCTCAAGTGAAGTGTCAACTGTGCTTCCTCTATTCTCTATCTTTATTAAAACTACTTGGTTTACAGTGGAACCATTATATTGTACTACTAATGTTATAAACAATAGTTGTCTAATATACCTGGACGCATCTGTTTGATAGTGAACTCGTTGATGAGGTGGTGATTGTGTTCGTTTAGGCTGCAGTGCAATGACACACAATCACTCTGGAATAGGAGGTCCTGTAACACACAACCTTTTGGATTATAATTAAATAAGACATTTAATACAGTTAGGACATAAGATAACTCTTTCCGTGCAATCTGCGATCTAGCGAAAAATCAGTGACTTTCAGTAAGAAAAAAAAGATTAAAAAAACATTTCATTTAAAATAGTAATAAACCCTGGCAACACCATAAAATAAAATATCTAATTGCTACTGATATATTCAAATCGACATTTAGGTTTTATATATTATCCTTCATTTCAAAAAAATATTCCTACTCTTCTATTTCTAGGTTTTCTTTACAATTTAGTTCAATAGAAAATAAATTATAACAAAACAATCTTAACAGATTTAAAGCTATAAATCACAGACTTAGACGTGTTTGTAGCAAAATTTTAAACACCAAATTAGTCCAAAAATAAATGACATTGTCAAATATATAATTTCTAATTCCAATTAAATTGAACCTTAATACATACGATGCTCTGCATGTAGTGCACAGTAGTGTGGTGTAAGGTATACCTGCAGCGTGTAGACCCTGGTTAGACCGAGGGACTTTTCAATGCCGTCGGGCAGGTAGGGGTCGTAGAAGATGACGTTGAAGCCGAAGGCTTTCGCGCGCAACGCCACCGCCGAGCCGATACGGCCGAGGCCCACGATGCCCAGCGTGTCGCCGCGGATTCGCGCGCACCCCGTCGCCGCCTCGCGCACCTGCTCCGGACCTGCAACACGTTGAGAACACATATACCATACTAGTCATACAGACCAGGCGCATTTTATATAAAAATTACTAAACTAAGATTGAAGTAACTAAAATTCAATTCCATTTAAAGCCACAAACGATATTGAAGCATTGAAACTTGGAAATAGAGACAAACTTTATACAAACTAAGTTACAATGACTACATAAATTATGACAATTTAAAAGGTAATCAGATGTAAGAATCCTCACTTTCAAGAGAAAACAATATCCTAAAAGAAAACTACATATTAAACATAAACCACATCTTTTAATTCTGTAAAACTTTCTGTAAACATTCTGTAAATAGATATTGTATTAAAGATGTAGTGATTAGGGTAACATTTCAATGTAGTCTGCAGTAGACACAAATGTGGAGGCAGGTGGAACAACGACCACGAAAACAAAGGGCATTCATTCTCAGATGAAATAACTGCTGCACGGCGCAGTTATTGTGCGCGGAATGGCAAGAACAAGAACAAGCAGCTGACGAAGTTTTGTTACATTTTTCTACAATAAAATAATCAAGCAAATAAATATACTTCATTATCACTACAATCAGTGTGGTGCCGGAGGCTTAATTAAAGTCCCTTTTTCTAACCACCCTTTCCTAGTAAGGAAGAGAAAATGGATTTGACGGCAGAGGAGACGCTTAGGAAGGGGAAATATCCTCTTTATGCGCATCTTCTCCGTCCATTAAGGGTACGCAACACATCTGCAATTTCGGATATCTGTGGGTTGCGGTCGCTTCGCCATTTTAGCGGATTGAGGTGGCCGCTTGCTTGTTTGTTACCTTATATTATAAAAAAAACCAACCACGGACGTACCTGTGAATTTCTTGCCCTCGCGGACCATATTGGCGAGCCAGTAGGTCCGCCGGTACAGGTTGAGGATGAGGCACAGCGTTGTGTCGGCCACCTCCTCCACGCCGTAGCCCGGCACGTTGCACACCGCTATACCTGCAATGTACAGTCAAGTCGTTAACTACAAATGAATTTATAAAACATAGTAAAAACAAAATTATAGGATAAAAGGCTTGACAATGAAAATTACAAGAATTCTATCATCACGTCATATATTCACTTAACAATCTACATACTTGGATACCTAACAACATATTGGACTCATTTAATCTTACTAATATTATAAATGCGAAAGTTTAGATGGATGGATGTTTGTTATAGTTTGTAGCCTAAACGTCTGAACGGATCTCGGTGAAATTTGGCATAGCCATAGAGGATACTCTGGAAGAACATATAGGCTACTCAATTTTGTTGTTTTTAAATCCCACGCGGACGGAGTCGCGCGCGAAAGCTTGTAAATTATAAATTTGAAGGAATTAAAAAACAACTCACCCAATTCTCCCGCTGCTTTGACATCAATATTATCGACGCCCGATCCGATGCGGACGATAATACGTAACGCCTTGAATTTCTCCAGATCCTCCTTGGTAAGGATGATGGTGTGCCACATTAGTGCACCCACCGCCTCGTTGAGCACCTTCTCGTGGATCTCCGAGGTGGACTGCGCGTCGCAGAACGCCACTGTCGCCACGTCCTTCAGGATGGGCATTTCGACTGTGCAGTCGCGCCCGTCTAGTAGAGCCACTAGCGGCCTGCAATATCATAATAAACAAATATTAAAAACATTTACCGCGTAAGGGCAGCTGGACAGATCATAAGATTTATACTAATAAACTGCTTCATCTATATCTGTACTGTAATCTATACTAATATTATAAAGAGGAAAGATTTGTATTTTAGCTACTGACCCTATTTTAAAATTCGTTTACCATTAGAAAGGTAATTTATCTGTGAGTAACATAGAACATATTTTATTATTTACGTCGACGAAGTCACGAGCAACAGCTAGTGTTTAAATATACCATGAAGGTTTATTTTCTGCCACTACCAATGTTTCTCTCTAATGAAAAAAATTGCCGATTATGTCCACAGTTTGTTTCTGATAATACGGAATTCATCAACAATGTTACTTTACACAACTTTAGAGTGTGACCATCAAAAGTGACATAAGCAGATGTCACTGAAGCCGTGCAAATGAGGTCGGCCCATCTCAACGCTAAGCCGATTGTTTGAAACAAAACATTGCTTCATATTACTTTGCAAAAACGATTTAAGCCAACACTTTTCAGCGGTTTTCTAAAGACGGAAAACATTCAAATAAACGCTTATACTATTAATCCTAAGTTTTCATCTGTGTTCCAAAAAAAAAACAGGTAACAAATCGTAAGGGTTAATAAAACATCCGGAGTACACAAGAAACAGAAGGTCTCAAATATTTTAAAAACTAATGCGTTCAACAGAATAGAACACCTTGACAAGCTTAACGTTTAACTACTGAACTATCGCCGCTTTCATTATATTGTATTTAAATGAATCCATACAACGCACGCTTATGTGAACTTTATTGCATTACATCTCATTTATTGTTGTAAAAGATATTAAAACAATATAATAAATAAGATTTAAGCTTGAGAAATGTATGTAATATTTAGCTCTTTATTGGATTTATTTGTTGACAATTAAAGAGCTAATTCAGCTGTCTATATATTTTTATATAGAAAATTAACGATGTTTTAATATTTTTATAGTTAATTTCAAATGTTACAGCACAAGCATGTATGAAAACATTATTATCTCTATTTTTATGTTAAAAAAATGAATAGGCTAGCGAACTAGAGATCTTAACTTAACGAAAACCACAGAATTTGTCACTTAATAATATTTCAAAAACATCACATAGTAAAAGACATTTTTTATAAAAATTACTACAAAACGAGACAGCTTTTTAACAAATGCAAGCATAATTAAAAAACGTAATGAATTAATTTGTTAAACGGTCGCAAGGTAAAATGGCTGCTTTCAAGTTAATGAGAAAAGCGCGAGAGAAAAGCCTCGTTTAATTAATCATCATAATTACAAACTGACGGAATAAAGGAACCGAAAAATTGTGCACCAATTTTATTACGTAGCCTGTAAGTTATTACGACATTCTCTTATTACATTTTTTAACATAAATTAATAGTTAACATACAAAAATAATTTTACATCATATGAACCAAATAAGAAAAATAAAGTTATTCTTAATTTTTAAGAAATACAAGCGAATTTTGTAACATGTATATTTATCCAACTATACATATAATAAAATTGGAGTGTCTGTTTGTCATCATATCAAAAGAAAAAATCCAGATTTCGGGAAGATGACGTATTTGCGTTACTGATAATAACTAATTTAAAATTTTTTATCTGTCTGTCCGCAAGCAGCGTTTGTTCCGGGTAATCTCCGAAACAGACGGACTGATTTAGACCGGATTTTCACTGAATGGTAGCTGACATAGATGGGCACGTTATAGGCTACATTTTATACTAATATTGCGTAGACGAAGTCGCGGGCAACAGCTAGTCATCTATAAAAGTATCAAATTCAAATCAAAGTTTATAATATCCACCCACTCCCACAAAATAATTAAGGCCGAAGTCAGAGAGAATAAACTAATAACTTAAAACTTTCATACTAAAGTAGAATTATTATTATTAGCGTGGAAACTTTCGTCGTGGAACGAGAAAGTAATACGGCGAGGCGCGAAGGGAGTTCGCCTCAAATTCCCAACAAACTTGGCGAGACTTTGCCAACTGATTTGGGGAGGAAACAAAAGGGGGGTCTGCAAAGAAAGAAGTGAAGCCATTCCTAAGTTTTGATAGAAAGCAAATAAGATTAGCGGTCGAAAACAAATAATCTAAAATATGTTTCACATTCTTGAAACAAGTAATCTTTTTACTAGAAAATTAATTTAAAAACTACCGTAGCTATTTTATTAGCTCTATTCTTACCACGATCTTCATTATTCCACTTGCTTTTTTTTTTACTAACAACAATTTTAATTTATTTCCACAATGCAATGTTTTAATTTAACTATAAAAAAGACAAAACGGCCAACATCCGTTCAACGCAGAGACAGAAACTCCATAAAGAATTTACAGAAGTCGAATGCGATATATGAAAATACGAGCTCATAAATCCGTGCGTCCGCCATCGCTTTGAATATTTTACGATGGTGCAACACTTTATATTATGTAACACGGTTCAAAAAAATACGCACCAATCGCCACGTGCGAAGCGATATCTCCTCGACCTTTTTGCGTCGTTGATTTGCGATGAGGAGGCAATGTTTTTGCGTGTATTTGTTACCTCTATGTATCTTTTTGCCTATATAGCTTGATCGGTTCACATTTAATAACATTGCATAAACATTCTATTCGGATTATATCCCGGAGTCTCAGAGATACCGTTAGTGAATATTCGTATAAACTATACTTTTTATTGTTGGTGACATTTTTGATTGACCGTTGTAATTTTAGCTATAAAAGATTAACACGTTCAAGCATTGAGTTAATTTTGGCACGCAAATATCTTAGTAAAATGACAACTCTGGGAGAGTCACTCACCTAGATTGCAAGGGTCCATTGGCGATGGGACCCCGCATGCTGTCCATACGCGCTCTCTTTGGCATCATCTTGCGTTTGTCCATTTAAAGCGGCAGAGCCGCTTTAACCGCCGCTCCGCAGCGCGTCACCTGAAATTAACATAATTACCAATTATTATCTATAATCATACAAATACAACCCTACCCAGAACACACATCAACAAAACCTGTACGTCTTACAAGTCTAATGCACTCAAACTTTTGATGATTACTTAAAGAGTAGTATTGTGTCGATTTAAAAAAAAATAGGACCACTAAAGGACTCCCTTCTTACTGCCTAAAGCCAATGAGTACGTCAGTAAGTGTCTATAAATATTCTAGTTATTCAATCTAATCGGTTATTATTTAAATACAACGATTAACTACAATCAAATAATGAAACTCACTAAACGTTTCGGAGGTTACTTACTAATCAGTACTCAAATGTAACAATAATTAAGTTAATTTAAATAATTCACAAGTGCGTGCACTTGCACATAATTATAATATGTTTAACTAAGTAAAAATGTTATATTTTTCTGCAATATTTGCAAAACAATTGACCGTCGTGTCTAGTGCTGAGCAAACAAACACTCAATATCAATAACACAGTCATAACAAAGCACTAATACAAACCTAGCTCTATTAATAGATTAAAGCGACGCGTCTAATAAACTAACAGATATCGCCTTGTCTCTACACATATTTGATTATATTTATAATAATACTATTCATTAATTATCTTTAAAGAATTTTATACTTTTATCTTATGTAATTAATATATTTTGTAATGTATAAAATCAACTCATGTCCATTAACTTTGATGAACGGATGATTCTGTCAAATCTAGATACAATAGAGCAAAATTTTATCGACGTAGCGTTCCTTACAATTTAAAAGGCTACCTTTCAGTGTTTCGATCAAAGTGAATTATGTTGAAAAATGTATCCAATAAGAATAAAATGTACAGTGTCAATAGCTGGCAAATGAATTCGGAAGACAGACGTAATGGAATTACTGATTCTTGCGAACGCCCCGCTGTCGTGTCGCCGCGAAGACGATAATCTTATTTGCTGAGAAATTCAAAAGATCATCTTACTCTCACGTCTTTGCATCATTTAATGGTAATAGATAAAAATTTACCTTATTTTAGATAGTACTTTTGCTTCATAAGTTCTTATCTAACTTAATAATTTAACAAATCTTTTAATGAATTAAACGTAGTAATACATCATGTATATTTAGGTAATTCCTACATAGACACTACTTAATCTGCCTTTGATTATTCCTACTTTGCAAGATCATGGTGAAGTTTATAAACAACCATCATTCAAAATCTGATAAATAACATTGTTATCCACGTTGATTTACCAGCGTATTGTAAGTAAATACTGCAACACGCAAATATTATACAATGTATTTGGCTAGCGTAATGTTGTTGTGTGCTTGTGTGCCGCGGCGAGGCAATTTAGTAACTACAGTCAATATTCACGAGGTCACCCCTTGCTCTTACATTGTCACACTATTATTTAGCACTTGTGTCAATCTAGACTATCTATTCGTTACAATGTCACTACTATAATGCTTAGGTTTTATTTACCTATTGTACTGTTTAAATTCCATTCAGGTTGTAAAGTTTTTTTTATAAGAAAATGACTAAGAAGTTGTAGTTAATAATTTACAAATTTGTTGTCTATATTAATTGGACAGAAGTTACACGGAACATATCTCACCCTTACAACTGATTACAGATGTCTACAGACATATCATTATGATGGTCGCTACTATTTGACAACTTAAACAAAAAAGAATATGACTTTCTTTCTTTCCATTCCCTCACTCTTCAACAACTGTAAATTCTACGCATATTTCCGAAGACAATATCTCGAAGACCGCAACATAGTGCCGTATAGGCTAACAGTATTTATCACAATGGTACACTGCGTACATTGTTGGGTGGGATTTACCGTCGTCGTACACAGCAAGCGTGCTGGCGGATCGCCAAGCGGGGCACGGGCTGCGCATAAATATATGTGACAGATCGGGACTTCATACGCTACAATAAATAAGTTAAAGGTACCGAGACGTTAATGTGCGTTTAGTTAATTCATGTGTGAAGCGTTATTAATGCTATTTAAAGTATAAAAATACTTCAGACAGACACGATATCAATCATATTGCATCTTTACACGAATACAAGCAGATTATAGCCTGTATGTAATAGTGTTTCCTTTTAGGCCGATCGGTAAGTCCAATCAATCGTCCAATGGGGAAAAAAATCCACCATAAAACACTGTATGATGGTAGATAGTAGTGTACTTATTATTATTCATATTTAGATAACAAAGTAAAAAAAAATCCTCAAATGTTACATAAAACCGCGGGTAATGTAACAATGATGAGAAGTGGCAAAAGTCAATTTGAATCAATACAGGTCTGAATTGATAGCAATTGCGGGCACATTGTAACCTTACGAGTGGCTGTAAACAACTCATACATAACATGCACATATACGTATTACATAAACGTTTACGTGCATAGATTCACAGGTTACGTGATTTAAAAACATAGTAAACATATAATGTGCTTATTTATATTGTTAGATATTTTTAAAACTAAGAGTGGCCTTTAAAACCCCTTATTTTTCTTTGTACCAACGCTTTATTTAAATAACTAAACGAATTATTATGAAACTCTGATAGGATCTTCTACGGACGTCAAACAAGATTTCTGTTCTAAAAAATATAATAAAACTGGAATGAAAATTGATTAACCCTATTACATTTTTTGCAACGTTCAAATTAGAGGTACAAGGAAATTTATTTACTTTAATTGAAAATCAATTATTTATATTTTGTGACAAAAATATTTCAATATTAATCAATTTCAATACTTGTAAAATATTACAAGCGAGATTTAAATTTGCACTACAAATATAATAAACAAAAAATATAAAACTAAAATTTCCATCGAGATCGTAAAACATAAACTGGTCGTTAGCGATTGCTGTTAAAGGAAAAACTTAGCGTTGGGCAATAACAATAGTTAGGGCAGATAACATGGAGTCGCCCGAGTGAAATATAACGACCAGAGCAAAACAATATAAAGACATAAAGTTGGCAAACTCGCAGATACCGCACTACGCGAACAACGTCTTTGTCTAGTCTGTGGGTTCGCTTTATTTATTGCGCTGATTGTAATATCTATATAATGGTACTTGTAAACATTTCAAGTTTTTAAAACATTACAAATAACTACAAATTAAAGCATTAATAATGTAAACATGAAAACAAAATATAATGAAATGTAATACCAAACCCAGAACTGTATAAATTTGACCAAGTATTAAATGATAGATTTTAAAAAGCCTCATAATATAGCTTAGTACCTTCTTGATACTTAAATTTGTACTCTTTAATAAATATTCGAGCAATCTATGCAACACGAACGTTGAAACGTAAAGTAAAATCTAACACAGTGGATAATATTGTTGATATTATAAGAGACGCATGCTGTACAGAAGTCAACTTGTATATCCTTAAACCAAGTTACATACGCAAAATTCCTAATGACTGTTGTAACTGAACGGTCGAACTGTTAGGAATTTGAAGTCAGTTCGTCTACACTAACTATTTACAAGCACACAATATAAACGTAAAAACATTCGGGCAACGTCGTGGTGCATTTAAAATATATCCTTTACGTATAATAATAAACTCATCTCGCACACGGGTCGTCGCCCACTGGCCACACTATTAATAACATTAGAAAATTTTCTGCGGTCATACATTAAATCATATTTAACATCGGCTTTCTACGTAATTGACGTAAACGACGATGGTCTCAGCATTTACAAATCTGTTTTTCAATGAAATTATTTGATTTTAAATACGTCAGTGATCAACTGTACTGCATTATACCCCACACAGCTAATATGAATCTTTACCTTGTGTCAAAGATCTGTTTTTTATTTGATGTCTATGATAATAAAAAATATTCACCGCATAAAACACTAATAGTAACTATGTAGATACTGTAGCATAAACTAAATAAAAAATCTAAGCACAATTTCGGTACACCATTATATTTCTTAATTGATATGTTCAGTTAAATGAAATTTTCAAGTATTTGTTTAGAGTACTATAACCATTCCGAGTTAGAGCCAAAAACAGATAGAAATATCCCATAAACCATTGGATGAATTAATTGTGTATATTATTAGGAAAATCCTAAAACAACACATAACATGTAATTTACACATAAAACGGGCGTATGTTCGTACACGTGTCGCGCTAGTCGCGGGCCGGAACTATCGTGTGGTTACGCAAGACGCGAGCCGCTCAATGGCCCGTTATCGACAATTGTTTACAATTACAGTGCCGCGGCGCGCGCTCCGCTCCGGCTGGCTTGTGATACACTTGTGCAATGCACGTTATCGCACCCACACGATATAGACGGCTTAATGTGTTGCCATCATATCTAAATATATCGCACCAAGACATACGAGAGAGCCGTAAGTGCAGTGGTTAAAATGGATACTTCTATGACAATGTTCACAGTTGCAATAATTTTTTTCGTAATTATTTTATGAGGCAATATCCTAATTAGTAATGACCAACCTGCTGACTAGAGTTAGAGTCGTTAAAAGCGAGGCGAGCCTGATTAAGTAAGGCGTAATCACACCTAAGGTAGACAGACTCGGCGGAGGGGACGCGTATACGATGAAGACAAAATAGCAATAGCGCTGGGGCAGTATAACGACTCTCATTATCTTGCCGGCAGCCGAGGCGACCTTCAACCGAGCAGTGCAAACTCGCACGTGAGTGATACGTGAGTTATATACCTAGCGTTCTTGTATATATAGCTTGTATAACATTTTTATGTTCATAATACATAAAGATAAAAACATTCTATATGTTAAACTGAATACATATTTCTATTGAAACAAAACTGAATACATTAGTATTGGTAACGTACAGTTTGGCAACAACTAGTCTGCAACAACTTGCTAATTTAAGTAAAAAAAAAAACTACTTTTCACAATACAAATTTTCCTTTTTAGATTTATTGATGTTATAGACGAGGCAGCTAATCAAATAAATATAAATGCAACTAAACACCAAACTCGTTAAATACTAAAAAAATGTAGGACATCTAGGACTCAAATTGGTGTTTTAGCTTACTAGACATTTACTGAAAATCTCTACATGATAATCATTCAAAGATAACTGAAACGACAAGAACATCGTGAACATCTTTGTACATTAAAAAATGTAACCTACATTTGAGAACATAAAGTAGGAATTACGTAAATAGTTAACACACAGTTATGGCAGTTTTGGCAACTGCACAATGGCGCTGATCTTGGCAACAGTGGCTGCAATTAGGGAATAATATCGGCACAACTGTTAATCTTGTTCACTTCACACAAAAAGTGTTAATTAAAAATTAAACACTCAACAAAAGTACTTACTTCTATTACATTGACTGTTTACTTGGCAGTCTTTTAGTGCATATTTCAAATTCAAATACCCTTTTATGAAAACACATTAACAAAACTTTACTATTTTGTAAAGTAAAACAAGAGGTACATCTTAAGTTCGTGTACTATAAACAAAGCTTGCACTGAAAGTTTACATAAAATATGCAAAAAAGCTGCCATTTCATAAAAGTGTAGCAAATACTCTCGCTATTTTATTTTGAAATTCATCCAGCGTAAACACAAACAAGCTTCCATTATGTTCTTTTTTGTTGTAATTATAACTTATAATTAAATTCTTTAAATAAGTTAAACAACGTGATAAAATAATTAGTTTACATATCTATTACAACTTGAGATTGCATTATCAAAATATACGAGAGGTATCATCATCACTTGCTCTTTTCCCTTACTTTGGGTCGGCACAGTATGCGCTGCTCTTCCATACATCTCCACCAGCCGTCATTTCTGAATCCACACCTTTCTTAAGCATATCCTCTTTCACACAATCCATCCATACTTTCTTCAGTATTCCTTTACCTTTGTACCCATCCACATTCAATATTAACACTTTCTGGTTTATGCCCCCATCGTCTCGTCGGGTTATATACGAAAGGTATATTATAAACAATTTTCCAAAAGTCATTATACTTATCGCAAAATGGTGTTATTTTAGCTATGATAAAAAATCGTTTATGCGATTTATGTAATCGTAATCACAGATAATTCGTACATTGCATGACATGACAATGTCAAAGATATTAATCTGATGAAATCGAAGAATTTATTCAACAACGGTGAGTCCCCATCGTGCGTGTATAATATTGATATCCGCATAATTAAAAAACAGATATCTAAAAGTATAATTAGTACAACATTTTCAGCAACGACAGTCTTTCCTCTTTAAACTAGCTAAAATTTTTAGAAATCCTCAGATTTTTTCCACTACAAATTTATTTCAATATAAAACGTCTGAAAGTTTCTTGTTCCGTATATACCCCGACCTTCCTCACACCCTGTGAATTAAGAATAAGGGTGATACTAATGCCGCAGGGCCATAAACCGTTCTCGGTCGGCGGGCCAAACATTTACCGCCCTACATTTGGCCTCGCAAAGTTCAAGGCTGCCAAAAACGGCAAACTTTATTATTTCGACTTAATTCAACAAGGATATGTTGTGATAAATTTCTTCTCTTTATTATTACTTAATAATAAAGAGTCTAGACTAGACTATAATGTTAATTAAACCTTAAAAAGTGATCCTAAATCGACTGAGTGTTTATTTCCTAATACAAAGAACTTTTACGTCACGAAAATCTTGCCATTTTCGTTTAGTTTTAGAAATCGGTATCTACTAATAAACATGCGTTTAACAAATACTACCGAGAAATATTCATAAATCTTTGTACGATACTATACACGATACTAATACACGTATTGTAGTAGTCCTACATGATATATGAGATGGTACTCTATTATCTATTTACAAACGTATTATGCTAATAAATTGGACATCGATAGCTAACACCACTAATAGACCGAAGTAGAAAAAATTGCTTGACCAAGCGAAGGTCCAAAAAGACAAAAGTAGAGCCATGGAAAAAGAAGAATATTTACAAACGTATTATATGCGCATGAACTCACCAGCGCTGCTGTTGTGACGTAGTCAGGGCGCGATCACCGGTCCATCGGCGCACCGGCATTGACTTGACGCTTTGGTGGGCGCCACCGCCGCCGCACCGCTGCCCTCGCTGACCGCGCACTGCACCACGCACTATACTACCACGCACTACACGCGCACTCGCACGCACTTGCTCGGCACGCACACGCACTGCACCAAACACAACACTATGCGCACTGTGACACCTGCAACAAACAAAAGTAAACTGTTATAAACGATTGTAAGTTCAAGGACTAAGCTTGGTTATATCTTATCAATACAAATATTTATTCTGGACTTAGGCGAGAAGTGATCAACCCCATGCCATCCTGTGTGCCATCAGTAGTTACGAAATACGAATCCTTTTGACCGAAGTTAGAAAATTTACATTTAAAAAAAAAAAGTATGTTTAGGTGCATGATCTCAAAGTCAGTTGAAGGTCGAACTGGATATTTTTTACGATGTATTCCCGTATTAAAAAGTTCTCCCGAATTACGCACGACAATTTCTCCCTAGTGACAACCTTGAAAAGATTGTTTACGAAATGTACTTACAATTTTATGATTTTTTGTTTAAAAGTAAATAAAACATTTATTTGTAAATGACATTAAATAAGTTAATACCTCAAGATAAGATAAGGAATTATATCGAAAAATATTACGACAAATATTTGGACACGTTAACCTTATTAAACATATTTTACAATAGGATGTTTCTATCAAGTTGAAAATTACTTCAATAAGTATAGTAATAAATACTTTCGACTGTTACCGACTTGTCACAGTGATTAGACAAAACTGATATTTGAGCTCTCAATTTTTAGACGCATAAAATTTGTTAACACTAGTCATAAATGAATTTGCGTCGCATCTTAAAAACACATTAAGTGTTGATTTGTTGATATCATAAGTTTTGAGAGCATCAAGCAATTTACGAGCTCCGCGCCGGCGAAATATTTTTATAGCCTAGGTTACGGCCGTACGGGGGCTCCGAATAATATTTTACGGTCCATAAAATGTTGTATAGACGCGACAATGTTGCTTTACAGTCGGTGCGCATTGTTCTTTGTAGTTGCAATGAACGGTGATTGCTCCTTGTTGTTTATCAATTCTATTATAGCATAGATTATAATATTAGCCTTTGTCCACGGATTAGTGCGCGCGAAATTAAAAAAAAAACTTAGTAAGTGACCGCAGTGTTTTTTCAGATTATGTTCTACATTTGTGCCTAATTGAGATCTGGTAAGCCGTTATGGAGAAACGTAACGAACATGCATCCATCTATACTTTCGCAGTTTATGTATTAGTTTTGAAATATTATTGCTTTTTACTTTAGTGGTGTTTATTAGGATACAGTTATCTATACTAATATAATAAAGCGTAAACACACACTTCTTTGTTGCCTAAGATGTCAGCACTCACGGCACTTTTTACAATAAATCTTTTTTTTAATAAATAGATCTACACTTGCGTCACGCTTTAGACTATATATTTGAACGCCGTTAAACTTAGGGGTAAATATTTTGGATAAAAACCCTAATGTGGGAAAGAAACCATAAGTTGTTGCCAACATCAAGGAAGCAAGGTTTCCATGGTATGACATCATGTCATGTCATTTTCACACTAACAACTGATAATTTGACAAATGTAAACAGTAAAATGAAATTTATATAATTTTATGCGAATGAAGTCGCATGGGAACAGCTAGTTCTTTAATAAAAAGTCCTACACTTAGGACACGCTTTAGACTATATAGAATCACACAATATTTCACAACAATTGTGAAAAATTTAGTGTATTGCTTAAGAAATTATCATTCTTCAATTAAAAGTTTTAAAACATTCATTAATGTAAATAAATTCAAAACCGCCCGGCAACAGACACACTATTCCGACTTACGTAACCTTTGCTCGTGCGACGCAACGCTAAAATCAACGTATGAATTATAAGAATGTACACTCGACATCATTGCAGTCGAATTTATCGCTGCGTTTGTTATTCATTGCTCGCTGGCGACTAGTTTCCATGTGATGAATGAATATCAAGGACGACTTGTTCTACGACAGCCAACGATATTTACATAATTTATACAGATTACTTGAAAATTTTAATTTTAGATATATCAAATAGCTTAAAAACATTTAGATTATACAAAAACCGTGTGACAGATATTATTCAAATATTTTATACTAGCTGTTGCTCGTGATTTCGCTCGCGTGAATTAAAATATAACCCATGTTACTCACAGATAAATAATCTTTCTAACGGTGGAAGAATTATAAAATCGGCCCGGTAGTTTTTGAGTTAGTTCAATACATATAAAAATCTTTCCTCTTTATAATATTAGTATAGATTATCTAATAGCCCAGATTTGTTATACATTCTGATGGCTGTAAAAATTAGTGCCTAAAGAGACTTTGTCTTGAATTCCAATAACAGATTACTTCAAACATAGATGTTCTACTATGATAAATGTATCGGAGTATGGCAGGTGATTTTACACGTCGTTTAAACGTAAACAAACGACGTGTCATGTGTGCGATGATTTATGAAACTATTGATTGACAAACGATGTAATAGTAAATAGACAATCTCCTCCTTCAAACACATTTTTACGACAAGTACTTACCGTCAGTTTACACCTCTAAACAAAAACATATTTATGTTAAATACTTCTTTTTTGGAGCTGAAACAGTGGGAATAAATGGATTTGTCACAAAACAACAAATGAGTAATGCATTATTTTTTTCTTCACACAACTGTAAGACACAAACACCAGCTTCTACGCTCTTGTATTATTACTTAATATTACACATTAAATAATGAAAGTGTAAAAGCAGAGTGGCCACAAGTTCTAATAAAACGACATCAAAAATCCCTTTATTGCACCTCAAAGAAGTGGGTGCAACTCGATTTACATTCAGCTAGAAAACATTTAACCTACATAAACCGTCTACCTCAAACAAAGTCGGACGGTCTCTTTAATGTATTAAGTCGGGGAGGGGTTTTATAAAAAAAAAACTAGAGAGTAGCAAGTTGTTGGAACAAAAGCGTCGCGGCGCGGCCTGCAAGCGGGCTCCGGAAGAAACTTTTAATTGAAAGGGCCATTGATCGCATCCGGCGGGGCGCGGCCGCGGGGCGCGGGCACACCGCAACTCTATACCCACTGATTACTTGCTTGTCGGATGAATTAAAATGTTTTAAATCAAAAGAAAACTAAAGACACGTAAAAGGCTTTACGGAAATAAATTAAGGAAAAGAAAAATCTTTTCAAACCTTTCTGCAAAACATGATAATTGTTGCGTAAGTACTACCTTATAAAATTTTTACATCACATCATGAAAAGTTGTGACAGCCCTATCTTCTGTACTGTAGGTACGTTCAATTAGCTCTAAGTAACGTACTCTTATCGTTATATCAACTGGATGCACTGAGTCAGTGGGAGCGAAGCCAGGAGGGTCGTTGAGCTATCGATTGCGAAGGAAGGGCTCGTAGAGTTGTCTTTCAATTGCCTTTAGTATTGATCAACGATGAGTATGGTTTATCTTGTAAATAGAACAGATAAGAGCTTAATTATCGCTGTTATTTTACATTATGACATCTTTATATTAATAAATTAACAATAAAAACCCACCTTAGCACACTTCTAAGTTCCACATAATCATTTCAAATATCATTAAAATTGTAACCTGAATTGAACGTCAAACATTATAGATTACGATCGTGCCGTCACATTACATTTACGTTAATGTCCACAAACTTTCTACCAATTTCCCAAATGACATAGACTGTGACATGAACATATCTTTGTAACACCCCTCCCCTTTCCTAACGCGCCGTCACGTCGCGCGTACCGTTTAATTCCCTTTCACCGCGAGACAATAAGCATTACGGTATATTATAGGGCAAGCACTATTCGCATTTATTACTTAAAAAAGGAAAACCTAAACGCAATTTTGGTGGTTTTAAATTGAATTGTAGGCAACAGTACAGAGTGACAAATTAAGATTTGTCTGCGACCTAAAATGCATAAATTTTAGTAATGATTTGACCTTTTTGTAGACACGTTTTTCGTACACTAAAATGTCACAGGTAGTGTATACGTGTATACTCTTGGTCTGATCAGATGGCTCGCTTCCAACGGTCGACACTCTGAATTACCATTCACTGGCCTACTGTGTCTAAATTGCATAGAATCGTACAGTCAGTTTCAATTAGCTTGGTTTCTATAAGTTTTATTCAAAAGCGTAAATAAATAGTATTCCCTTCAATGTATTGCGTTATTTATTAATGTAGTAGTTTCCGTATACCTAGAATCTATTTAGTAAAATCTCCTTATAAATCGGGAAAAAAGCCTACTGAATAACCCCTAAGACTCTTCAGGATATCTTTTAGTATAGATCTAGTGAGATGAGAAAGTTTAAGTTATCATTAAACTACTTTAAACGGGATAGTAACTATACCAAGGGGGTTCCTATCACGTAACATGTCGATATGCGATCGTACGACAAGCAATCTTCTACGATATCGATCGTCCGTGCTGTTGTTGCACTGGGGGGCTAGAAAGCGGGTTAATTACGGTACAAGGTGCTGCGATGGTAACACGATTACATTCTACACCGCGGCATCGAGCACCACTCAGTTAAGAGACGTTTGTAGAGATTTAAAACACAACATTTTGGGACTATGAGACAATTATTCTTCTATTAAAATGCAAAAACTTTAAAAACAATCAAATAAAGGTCAGGCACATTATCGAAACTTTTATTAAATTTCATCAAGAGCAAAAGTTAACCACTATTAAACATATTACCTTTATTCGTACTTAATTATTCTACGTAAACAAGATAAATATATAAATCCTAGAAGCTCAAACAATAATGTATAACACAATTTGCATATTCATCTAGCAACAGCGAAGTTTTCGCGTCCACACTGCGAGCAGCAAGTTTACTAAACTTTCTACAAGCAGGGTGGCCACTTTCACGACTTTACCGATAAATTGACTGATCACCACAACTTTGTTCTCTTGTTTCTTGTTGATTTTGGAGATAACACTTAATAGAAAAGTAAATAAGTTCACGAATACGATAAACATCAACAGTTTAGTAAGAAATAGTTATTGTCCGCGGTATTGTGATTAGGATTGTGCAATTTACGTTCTTCCAGACTGGATTACATCTGTTAAATTTTATCGCGATTCTTTGAGCCGTTCTGGAGATAAATAACAAACATCCATTCATTCAAACTTTTATATTTAGAATATATAGTATTTAATATTGGGTTGGGTTTACAACAATGACATCAAAACCCGTGGTAAATTTGATCAGCGAATGCCAATTACTAAAGTACAAACATATTAAACAGTGGTTTTGGAACGGGAAAAATTTCATTTCAAAATTTATAGGTTCAAAACTAAAAATTATAATAGTTTTAATTTGTATGTTCCAACCCTATACAAGGTAGGCCGCGTAATTACTTTACGATTCGGAGCTCTAGACATAACAGTTTAGTTTCGCCTCCGTACCGCTTTCCAGCGAGTTAACTTTACTCCAGATTAAACTATGCCATTAAACATCTGAGCATTGTTGCCGTGGGTTTCCACTTCCGAAACACAAACATGTTGTATCTCTTTGGAGATAAATGTGGATACGATGATTGAATTAAAAATTATTATCACATTTTTATTTAATAAAGTATATATGTCCTGCATATGAACATGCATTTTTACCCAAGTAAAGCAATTAAAAGTAGCAAAACTAACGAAACGTACATAAACAACATCAATTAGAATGTAAACAAAGCGTACAAGGGTCGACATTATGCAAAAGAAACATTCCCATAGAGTTGCTAAACAATACTACCCTCTCAAAGCACGAGCTCAGTGACAGGAAGTACCGCGACGTTTTTTTGTTTACCCCAGGATTCTAAAGTAGGGGACAAGTTATTCACAGTGGGGTCATTAGGCATTCCCTTCGCGACTGTTCTTGCAATGACTTTGTGTTGTTTGTTCCCACTGTCGAATACAGTTTATTTACAATAATTACTTACAAAAATGATATAATGCACGTTCTAACACCGCTTTAGAAAATGCCAGAAACATTTTATTTATTGCAAGTTCATAGGCACTTAAAGTCGCCTAACTGGCAGAACGACTTTGAAAGTCTTAAATTTATATCTAAAATAAATGCTGAGAATGTAACCCTGTGGCACGTTACGTACGAACGTTGAGAGTGGGGGAGGAGCATTGGGAAGGGGAGGGGAATCCCCGAGAGCCAACTTTCCAGTCGAGAACTTGTTACGTGTTATAATCTCTAAGCTAACTTCGCCATGTTACAATACATACTTAACTAAACAATGTTTGCAAGTTACTTTTATTTTTTAACAGTATTTACTTGCATTTAATTGTAACTGTTACGATTCTATACATTTTACGTTTCGATTGTCTTATATATGACTTAATACTATAATTATGTTGAAAACTACAATTTCTTTTACAACTCTCTACATTCATCTATCAATGTAAACTTCATCCCTAACTGAAATCTAATTTGTACTAGTTTTATGCAACAAACGCGCTCAACACAAAGTTTATTTCGAAATAAAATTATAAAACAGAAAAGTTTGGCAATTTGCATACCGTACAAAAAATTCTAAAACAAATTTACTCGTTAAAATATTTACTTTTTAATGAATACTAATTTAAAGCTATTCAATTTTTACTGGATTAATATTATTATAATTTTATGTAATGGTACGTATGTAGCGTCGATTAAGTCAATGAAAGTACATATTAAAACAAATCAGGTACAAACTAACGTACCTTTTAATTGCGCAATGCAGTATCCAAAATAACTCACAAATTAGACGACAATCCTCATTTAAAGACGTTAAAGAGTAGACGTGCCTCCCCACCCCATGTACAGAGCTCAAAGTTATAATGAAATTCACGAGCAATAAAACTTTCCTTTTGACTAACCTCTAGATATACATTTGTAGGGTTGCCACGACCCCTATACGCTTTTTAAACTATTTCGCATTTAAGAGTTGTTTTCTGCACAGCGGAAAATCCCGGTCGCAAACTGCACATATTTCACGCAAACCGCGCGCTCATTCGCAAAGGTTAAAATCCGACGAGTGGTTTTTTCTTCTGCACTTTCCGCGTTTTTGAATTAGAAAGAGGTATGTGGGATCTTTTCCTTCCTAAATCATCGTATTTTAAAATTACTTCCTTAACTAGCTATCGAACGTGACTCTGTCCGCCAGGAATTGATAAAAAACTTAGTAAGTAGCCTATGTGTTCTTCCAGACTACGTTCTACATCTATGCCAAATTTCATCAAGATCCGTTTAGTAGTTTGGTTACATCCATCAAAACTTTCGCAATTATAATGTTAGTAAGATTACTAATAAATTAACTCTTTTAAATGAAAAATTCAAACTGGTGTACCATGATTTTGTAATAACTCAATAAAGAATTATGTATAAATAAAACGTTTGTAATTGGCAACCCTACGTTTACATAATGAACGACGCAGACACTGTGATATGGCAGCCGAGTACTCAAACTTACACAAAGACGGCCAACTTGCATCAAAACTTTGCAATTTCCTATTCCCTGATGACTCTTGCTTTGTACTTACACCTGTCTATTACCGTTAATTTCCACTGCGGAAAAACAATAGTTATCTCTGTTTTCATAACAAGATTGCACGGGACTTTTCTCGTGTGAAATAAAAAAAACCCTTGTTACTTACTGACAACGTAGCTTTTTTTATGATAAAAGAATTTTTGAAATCGGCCCAGAAGTTTTTAAATTATTTCAATACATACAAATGCCAATATTTCCTCTTAATAAAATAGAAGGGTGACCATGTGTTTCAATGTAATAGTTTTTTCCACAGAAACCTAACTTTCAATTTAAAGTGGTATCACAAACAGCGGGACTACTATATACTATATCTAATGTCAATCAGATAGTAAGTAATTATGCGAGATCGCAATTTATATTTGATTGTATTAGGCAATAATCTTGCGTATTTCAAAACATAATTATACGGCTACTGGTAACTTTATAACGTTCACGCACGTTCTGTAATTATATAAACAAGCATGAATGTTGAATCACGATAACCATCAATCTAGCGGGCAACATCCGTTCCTAATATAACTAGTTTTACCCCAAGGTTTCGTCGCATCCTCCTAAGGATTTTTCCTAACAAATAAACTATAAAAAATCAAAGCACATATCTTCAAGACAATCTTAATGATTACTATGATCAAACAATAACTTGAGGTAACACGTAATAACTTAAAACAAAACCTTATTTATACAAGTTGAGAGAAATAACACAGGCAAAGTTTTGCTATCTATACTAATATTATAAGGTGGAAAAATTTGTATTTTTGTATATAGTCGATTTACGTAAAAACTACTGGACAGATTTCAAAAATGTTTGTAACATAGGCTATATTTTTTATTCTTTTTTAATATCATGCTGGCGAAAGTCGCGAGCAACAGCTAGTGTAAAATAAGCTTGATTTTTTACAACAAACCAACAGGTGTGGCGCAAGTTTAACAAAACACGACACACAATAATAAACACAAAAAAAACTATTGCATTCCACTAGTTGAAAAAAATTATAATTTCATAAATTATTTTTAACATTCTTGACAAATCATTACTCAGAAGACACTTAGAAGTTCTTCCTTCAACATATCAGTGACGAAAACTATGTCCACCGATTACCGAAAATGGGTTTTTAATGGGTTATTTACCTTTTTGTAACTAAACTGAACCCCAAGCAATCATTATAACATCATATTGCGTTTTTATACCACGATAGTGTAAAATTAAATGTCACAGTCGTTTTACAAACCCGACACAAGGTCCAATTTTCTTCTAACTTAGGCTAGTCTTATGTAATCTATACAAATATTATAAAGAGGAAAGATTTGTATTTTTGTATGTATTGAAATAACTCAAAAACTACTGGGTTGATTTCAAAAAATCTTGCCAGTAATATAATAATTACGAAGTCGCGAGCAACAGCTAATATTTATATGTTATTAAACATTGTATTCATACAATAACACCCTTAAGCTGCAATTAGATACAAATACACCATAAGCGGTCAGGTTTCATTTCCAAATGAAATTCCATTCCTGCCTACCCTCAGGGTTGGCTATAACAAGCCATGCCGGAAAATCCCATCCATTAGTTATTGGACACATAAAACGCTGAGAGAGAATTTTTCTCTGATGAAAAAATAACAAAGCTTTCCTTGTTTCCTCTTGCAGCAAAGACGAATCTTTGTCGGAATAAATTAAGGGCTTTGTAATTTAATCTTGTTTATGATAAATATGACAATTTGCACATTTCTTTTAATCTACACTATACTTGAAACTTACCGATAAAATCTACTCTGATCAAAGCACGTGTAAAGTTTACATCCGCATTAAAATATTTTATTTTTTACTTAGTTTACCATTACCACACTTTTGCTTTATAAATAATTTCCTATAAAACACACATATGCATCTGTTAAGAAATTAACCATACGCACTATGAATTTTAAATGACGCAATACAACCGCACTAGCTTATAACTTCACGCTCGTTAGCTAATTATAATAAGTTGGAAATTTATATAAGATAAATATGAAATCTAGATAGTAAATAATTGCAGTACCTATCCGTAATGCATATTTTCCTATTCAACGTAGTCTATAGCATATTTGCTGAAATACGATTTGATTGCATTTTATTTCTAACGAGAGTAAACTCAATAAATACTAGTTAAACTATCGAACACATGTTACTGCTGATTTTGAATCTTGACAATATTTACAAAGGAAATTGTAATTTTGATATTTAAATTAACTAAGAAAGCAAAATTATAACAGACACTGAAGAAGAATTACAACTTTCGATGTTTTTCCCTGTTCCATTACAAATATGGTTGGCGCCTCGCTGCGACTAATTCCAAGTAAACATTGAGTTTGCAAGCACGGGTTAAACCAGGAAAATCGTTATTTTCGCTTTAATCTAATCTTGGCGCTATTATCAACCGCAAGTTACCAAAAATACACAGAATAAAAAAATACCTAATGCCTCTAGTAACAGTAATTTATCCCATAATTCGAATTACCAAGAAACTTCTTCGATGTATTTAATAATAGCTGTTACTAGAGACTTCGTTCACAAAAAATTAAAAAAAATACGTAGGTTACATAAATAACGTTTCTAATTTTTAAAGACTTTTTAAAATCTGCCCAGTAGTTTTTACGTGAATCAAATACATACAAAAACACAAATCTTTCATCTTTATAAGATTACTAGCTTTCGCCCGCGACTCCGTCCGCGTTGAATTAAAAAAAAAAACAAAAGCGAGTAGCCTAATGTGTTCTTCCAGACTGTCCTTTATGTCTATGCCAAATTTCAACAAGATTGTTCAGCCGTTTAGGCTACAAATTCCAACAAACATCCATCCATACATCGATCCATCTAAACTTTCGCATTTATAACATGGGTAAGATAGTAAATTATAGTAATAGTATAGAATACACGTGTATTCTTACAAGACAGGTGTCTTGTATACTCAACGACTTAACAACATAACTAGTGATACACTAAACCAAGTGAACCAAATACATCAACAGTCAAATGTATTATTAACCTGCTACCTCACTAAACATTTACAATTAGAAATGATAATACGATTCGCGCAATTCGAAGGGAACACGTGGACAAAGGCGAGTGAGCGTGAAGCGAAAACATCGTATATCGCAAACCGTTCACAAACGCAACAAATATCTTATTTGTACCCACATTCATCCTAATTACAAACGACTATCGCCTTTATTCCTATTTAGCAAGGTGTGTAATGAATTGAGCATGTTTTCAATAGTACAAGCGAAAATGAATCTTATTTGAAACCGTTAGTGTTCACTAGTTGTTGATAAACATTTGAGGATATAGGTCTTATTCTTTACGTGATAAAGTTCAATGTTGTTTGTAGGATTTGTAGCGGTGTGGAGAGGGCGCGTTCGATCGCGGGGACGCGCTGGGGTCGTTCACCTCGCGCCCGCCTGGACCGGCCGGCAATCGCTAGGGCTGCCACTCACTATCCCACAATACCACGTGTAAAACCGCCTTTTGAATTTCAATCGATACAATAATCAGAAAGAAATCACTCATACTAATAAAAAAAAGTAACTAAATTCTATTTATTAATTTACCAAATGTTCCTTCGAGTTACCAACGAAATAATCAGATAGATTCTATTGTGACCTTATTTTACTTTTTCTATTCTAAATCCAATGATTGTTAAATTTAATAATAGAAAGCATTTGACCCAGTTTAGCCGAGAGATGTCTACCGCTAAAGGCCGGTTCTCAAAATAATTTCCAAAGTTCGCATTAAGGAAAAGTCGCAAAACAACAGAGTTGGAGATTCGCGAGTCGTTTTTAACTTTCATTAATTTAAAACCAGTAAGCTTTGAGATGGGGACGGGTGTCGTCTGACAGATCAATAAAAGTTTAAATGGATTTCATTTGATTGATGTAAGAGGCGTGGCTGAAATCAGAATTGTGTTGGCACTTCGAACTCTCTTATTTATTTTACTAAATGTCAATACCTAAACTAAAAATATACATTGAAGATTAAACAAGTCGAGCAAGTAAGAGAGGCCTAAGAAGATGTTTAATAATGGTAAAAACGAAATACAAGACATTTCTCTAGTCTGGGCACCGAATAGAGTATTTAATCTAATCTAATCGTTTAAGTCTAATGGATCTTTTAAAAGATACATATAGCAACCACAGCAAACGTTATAAAGACTATTCTAAGTACAGTCCCAGTAAAAGGTGACTTGAATACAAGCAATCGTCGATTACCCAAACCGGGCGGAAGTGTTTTTTCGTCAGTCTCGCCGACAAAACCGACGCTATCCGGCCAATTACAGCTATTGTGAGTAAAAACAATTCTCTAGCCACGTCTGGTCGGTGTGAACGTTGGCGAGTTGAAGTACAGTTGTGTAGTGAAATCAAAATGTTAGTTTTGATTATAATCGGTTCGCATATAAATATTGGCCTAAATATATGGATTTAACAAGATAAGTAAGATAAACTAGTACGTTAACCGTTTTTCCTTGGATTTCTTTAAAAATCAAACAAAACCCCTAAACTTGATTTCTCAAGTCCACAGACGTAGGTATAATTAAAATTCATGTTACCGTATAAAACAAATATGCGACTAAATGTGTTTTTTCTTTTCGACAGATAGGATTATCTAAATATCTATCTGTCTAGTAAAGCTGCGATATATCCACCTGTATTACGTAAACGTTTTTCTTTCTTTCAACATTATTAACAATAAGCCTTACAATGGACTTTTCCATTAAGTTAATACAAGCATCGAAAGTCGTAGTATAAACTAAGTGTCTGCGAAGCGGGTCAGCGGTCCGTGAAGGCCCCGACATCGGCCGATCTTGAAACTTTCTCGATCGATCGCATTCGGAGCGGCGCGGCGTCAACGTGCAACGCTCTACCAACTTCAAGAGATAATAGTACAACACAAACTTTATACAGTTAACACTTGAAAATGTTCAAATTGTTTTACTTTATTCCACTTTGATGGATTACCTTATTCAAATCAAGTTCTGTGCTATTTTCTCCTTTTAGTAAATCAAGTGCTACTTTTGCACTTAAGAGTCATTGGTCACTAATGTAGTCTTAAACATAAATTCAGCCTGAGAAATCTGTACTTTGAGATTATTTAAGTAAACATACATAGAGTAATTTGGCAATGTGACAAATGTAATTATGCTTTGAAATGTAATGAAAGTACTTAACAAAAATGCACCTGTTAGTTTAAAGTGTATAATTAGTACACTGAGGTTCAAAACCTATAATAATTCTTTATTTTGTCCAACATAATTAACGACCTTTATTGTAGACAAGCTTTCGCCCGCGAATTAAAAAAAAACAGGTAGCCTATATATTCTTCCACACTATATTCTCTACATCTATACCCAATTTAATTGAGATCCACCAATTTAGGCTACAAACTAACAAACATACATCCATACAAACATTCGCTTATATAATATAAGTGAGAAGTAAGATAGTAAAGATAATCGAGTGTAATCGAACTGGGAGAGTTTCGGTTTCGTTGAATGCGGCGACACGGATAAGCCGAGGCGACATGATGAATTGCCGAAAGCAAACTTGGCACTGATGTACAACCCCCCCCTCCTCACATCTCCCCACCCCATTCCCTCCGTTCTTCTGCAATCGGAGATAACGCGATGTACAATTTCACTGAATAATTTTGGCGCTTATTTTGATATTGCATTTATTCGAATTATGTTTTAAATGTTGTGTGCATAAAATTTATTATGATTAAATAATTTTATCTTCACCGTTTAACGATAAACATGTATCAATCATTATCTCGTGCTTATAAGTGTTACAGATAAAGACAAAAATTGCAACTAAGTGGATAACAAGTCAGTTATAAAATTAAGGCCGATTTCTTTAAAATTAGGACTTGGCAATAAAGTACCTAATAGTCATGTCTGCGCTATTTACTCTACAAATGTTAAACGGTTCGTAACCGTTGCCGGGTTGTATGCAGTCATTACTTATAAATTCTTACGCCCCTCGGCCAAGTCTGCCAACTGGGCTGTCCAACGCACGTTCAACTTTTCACACCATCGCCGCGCTTGCGAACAAAACTATGTTGTTTCACTGACCGCTACTTCTTTGTTTGTGAATACCCTTCCTCTCTGATGTTCATAAAATAGATTTTCATAAACAACTACCAGAAAACTTTCATTATCACTTCTAGAATACAAAGAATCCTAGACTGACATTATTTCACACAACGTTTTTTTGTACCATTTACCATTCCAAGTGGAGTTATAAAACTTTTAGATCAGACATCAAACCACATTTTATTTTGGCTCTTATCGCCCATACCCTTGCATTTTCTGCGATACATTTTAAGTTATCTATGACGTATTTTTTTTTAAAATAGAGCATCGAATTCTGTTAGTGCCTACTTTACCTAGTAAACTAAGTTCACAATCTTCGTTTCATTCGTGAGCAAATGTCAAAACAAAATTAGGAGCACTATTCAGCGAAATTATTCCGTTTATCACAGCAAAAACACAATTGACATTGACACAGTATTTGTCACAATAAAACGTTACATCAGCAATAAAATGTTTGCAAAGGTGCGATTTTAAACTGCTTACTATATGACACCAATAACGAGAAACAGCATTGCATTGTCAAGCATTCGACATACACTACACATACAATACACATGTCCTAACATGCAAATAAAAGTATAGTACGAACCGGCAGTATAGTATAGTATAGTATAGTATAGTATAGTATAGTATAGTATAGTATAGTATAGTATAGTATTGCGTTAAAATAATTTGTGATGCAGTTTTACAATTGAAAAGACTGTCCTTTAATTTGTTGTTTCAATTAACTGCAATTTTTAAAATATAAGTACATTAAATGTATTTTGTTAGCTTTTTGTTGCTGAAATTATAAACAGAACAAGAAAATTTACAAACAAACTGATTAGAGTCGTTTCCCCTATTCAAACATTAATGATAGCATCGGCAGGGGCACTGATATGCCCTTAGATATGAGATGACGGTGATTGTATGTGCATGTGTGGTACAACAAATTCGAGCGCATTGTTCGTGGATGCAATTGTGCCAAAGCGATACAACGAATACCGTTATCTCATACTGAACTTTGCACTATTCCCACACCGAAAAGAATGTTATTAAATTAAAGGAATGAAACGTTCATATTTCTTTGAAAACAAATTATCACTTTTTTATGTTTTTCAAAGAAAACATGTCACCCTTTAATTTCAAACTTCGCCGAATTTTTGTAGGTATTAAGTTAAATTGATATATTCATAACAACTTACGTAAACAAACACTATTCAATAGAAAAATTTAAAACTAAACCACATAATACAAACAGAAATGGGACGCGGCTGTGTACCCAAACGTTTGCGATTCGAAAAGTTTTAACGTTAAAAATAAAAAGAGTAATTCAGTCCGGTCGAAGCGCTGCGTAAACTGAGTTATAGCGTGCAGCACTTTTATACTGCACTGTACCGACACGACCCATGTTAAATCCCATCGGTTGGATGGATGGCGATCGCTATTTATGCCTCACTGAATTAAACTTTATTTTAATCCAGAAACGTAACGTTGAAAACATTTTAAACCTTTGAAAAGAAACCTGAAATTGTAAAAAATTGTGCATTTATTGTAAACTTACTGTACATTTTTAATTTTCGTATTAAAATGTAGATAACTTGTGACATACTATAAAAAAATAGACATTGTGAATAACCCAATCGTGCATTAAAATCGTTGGCGTGTCGTCGCCGTGGGGTGCAAACGGGTCGCATCGTGCGGTCGAGGCCGGTTTTATTCCCGTCCGAGTCAGCATTCCTTTTCAGCGAGCTAAGCGGAAGAGCGAGCCGAGTGTCTTTCACTATTATTACCGCTTAGAATCCCCGACGTTGGCAATTCTGCAACGCGTTCAATAATACCACTAAGAGGAACAGCCTAGGCAGTATGTTACATCGGAATTAAGATAACATGTTTCCTGTAAATCGAATTAGATATTAAAATACTCATTTCCTTTAAAAATACTTGTTTAAACAAACTGAATTAATTTACCTTAACATCTATAAAACCTGTTTAACATTTGATCTCAATAATTTATCCGTTGAATTATATCAAAAGATAAAGTTCAAAGAAAAAAAGATAAGATCCAAGTTACGAAATTCGAGACGGGGTTATCTAAAACGACGGTCAAACAACGCTTTATCTAGACTTAAACATTGCATTAGTGTTTCTGGCGAATCGAGCTAGATAAAATTTAAGAACCAGTTTCATTTATGTGTTGGTTAACAAGATTTTTTACGCAAGCTTTTATTATTAGATAATGAATAAAATTACATTCTTTTCGCTTTCGAAAGCATAGTTGCTTCGAATAATAACTTCAAAACACACACATAGCAAAATCTAACCAATGCACACATACATAGAACTATCGACAATGATAAATGAAAGGATTTAATTCAACTCGATGACATATATTAATTGTCAGCTATACGCAAAAACGAGCGTCGGTGGCTCAGTGGTTTGAACACTTGACTTGTAATCTACAGGTCTTGGGTTCGAATCCCGCCATGTACCAATGTGATTTTCGATTTTTCGAATTTTCATATGTACATAATTTACCCGAGGTTCTTACGGTGAAGGAAAACATCGTGATGCAACCTGCACATATCGGCGAAGAAATTCAAAGATATATGTGAAGTCAACCAACCCGCACTTGGCCAGCGTGGTTGACTATGGCCTAGTCACCCCTTATTAGGGTAGGCTCCGAGCCCCTCGGTGGGGACGTATAGTGAGCTGGTGATGTATGTATGATGTGATGTATACGCAAAAACTGTAAAATGTAACAATTTTTTGTTCTGTTATGATCTATGGTCAAATTTTCAATTAGTTACTTAATAAACGGTACAATTTTTAATTACATAAGTTTTTGAATCATGTTCTTAAGACACCTTCGTAATTGTTTATTGAGACTGATTATTATACCTTGAGAGTGATTTAAACAGGGGGATTTACTTGCTGATAACTAACCATATTTCACCAGAAGAGACACTTAAATTACGATTAGTGTGTAAACAATTTAGAGTGTTTACTGTCCCACAGCTGTTTACAGTCTAGGAAATTTATTTCCTACCCCATTACATGAATTATAGAAGCCTAAAATTCTGTTGCAAGATATTTTATTATAATTTAACAACGAGTTGCATTTTTCAAATGCAGTTAGTTTTGTTTATCATAGGTTAGGCACGAGATTGCTCCAGTTGGTCGAGTTGTGTTTTACGAGTGATCGCGCACCCGAAATGCAAATTTTATCGTTGGTATGCATGAGGGGCACAATAAACGTTTATTCCACACGCCGCTGGGCCGATCTCTGGAGAAATTGCCGACGCACAACCCGTTCTCTGATACATATAACATTGTCCTATTTACGCTACTAAACACTTTTTCTTTGTTCTATATCATGCAGCCAATGACTTGTACGAATTAAATAGCATTTATAACCTTAATAAAAAATATCGTAGATGTTGAGATAAAGCTAATTAAAGATTGTGTCCCTACAAGCTTTATTTAGCCATAGTATGAAATTTTGACATTTATGAATTCTAATGTATTTAGGTATTTAAATGTTCAAACTTTTACTACGAATACGTGGGAAGTAAATGATTGGTCATCGATACAAGAATCCATCAGTATAATCAAAACGCGTTTTTCCTACTAGTAGTAACCTTACTGAAGTAACAATTAACAGTAATCGAGGCTTATAACGACTACTGTCATTAGATGAACAGCGAAATCTAATAATCACTTGGAAAAAGCCGTGGGAGTTCCCACGTCCCCTGAGATACAGTAAGGAGTTATGTTCCATAAATAGTGCCATATCTTTACGATTTAAGCCCTAACAGATTCTACAACATACGGGATATTTAAGTCTTAAATTAAGTTAATATTTTAGTTTCAAACTAATGAATAAACAAATTCGAAGTAAAATGTTTTGCTAATCGGACTTTCTGCAACAATCCGACATTTAGTTGCCAAGAAAAAAGCCTTTAGTGTAGTTTTATTATGAGCAATCTAAATACTAAACGACTGTTTACCAAAAAAGACTAAGGCGCCAGTTAAACATTTAACCTAACAATGTAGAAGCAAAATTAATTTGATTTTATTATACTTTTTAGCTGTGTGAACGTGTGCATTATATAAGCTGTATTTATAACACGAAACATCAGAGTGCAAAGTTCGCATTGAGATTGCAACGTGTTCTGCAGAAGGTCGCGGTGCAACGAACGAGTCCCACCGGCATAATACGAGGTCATAACACACTACCTTCTGACAAATACTAAATACCTTATAGTTAATCGTAATTTAAATATACGAAAAATACTGTCATCTTCATAAATCTATACTATTATAATAAAGCGTGAACACACACTTTCTTTGTTGCCTAAGATGTCAGCAATTACAGCATATTTTGAATAATTCTCTTTTTAATAAAAAGCCCTAAACTTGCGTCACATGTTAGGCTATATATTTTCACGCCATTAAACTTAGGGGGTAAATATTTTGGATAATGTGGGAAAGAGACCATAAGTTGATGCCAACATCAAGGAAGGGAAAATTGCCAAGGTTTGTCAAGTCATGTCATTTTGACATTTGATATTGATAATTTGACAAATGTAAACAATAAAATAAAATTTTCATAATTTCATGGGGATGAAGCCGCACGGGAACGCTATATCTATGTAAAAATCATAATTGTAATAAAGAAACTTTGATAACTAAACATAACAGTTTTAGTTTCTCTAAACCTTTACTTAACGTAAGCTTATTAAAGTTTTGGTAAAATAAAATTAAAGGTACATAACAAACTGTTCAGACTCATTTATCAATAAAGTTTTTTAGTAGTAACTTTGTTTTAGGCATTTGTTTAAGCTGCGAGCATTATAACAAGGGAAGTTAAGTAACGGACAAAGTTTGAGCGGGCAAAGTTGCTATGAAATCCAGTCCGCCTCGACTCCAACTTAGTTTGGCATTAATTATAAACGCCACTGAGGGGTAACACGCTTATATAGTCGTAACTTAGACTAAGACTTCGCTTATACAGAACGACCCAGCTGAAAACTAACAACAAAGAAACAAAACGAATATTAAGACTGAGATATCAGAAACTTAAAGTTTTCGTTGAGATCAAAAATTTCTAATACCCAGCATTAGCTAAAGTTTCCATTTATTTTATTTTTACCTAGTGATTTATTCGTGTTAGGTTGAAACTAAGTTTCAACGGTGTAAAACTCCAGTTACGTAGTTCAGAAACGCATTTCATACCTTCGTTTTCAAAACAAAAACACTAACGTTCAAATGTAGCTGAAAATCCGGCTATTGGACTTTTTTTAAAGGCAGTATGTAATATGATTACCTGAAAATATCCGAAAATATGATTATACACATATGTAGTTACTTTAATAGTAGTAGTACTTCAGTTAGCCGTGTCGTGTTCTTCGGTCATACGTGAAAGTAAACGAAAGCGGATCGCTTTCCGTGTATTTTATTTGCGACACACCGCGCACCATGAGGTCGCTGCATAAATATAGGGTTGACAGTAATTAATTTTTTAATAATTCTTATATTCTTTACTCATGCTTAAACGCTTTATTACGATACAAAAATACATAATGAATTTCAAGTATTTAAATTAAAAAATTAAATAATGCTAATAATATTCGACATTTCGCGAAACGATTTTTAAATAGGAAGGTACGATTACCAGTATGTGTGTTTGTTTGTTAGTTAAAATGAACATACGGAACAGTACGTCATGGGCAACATATAAATTGCTAATATCGAGACCGTTCCAAAGTAGTTCACTTCCATTTTCTCTAATGACGCATCTAGAATGTTTATCGCGCCACTCTTACGACTGTTTCATTCACCCAGCCCCTGCGGTCTTCACGAATGTTAGGGCTGTCACAGTCACCCGACACTTTAAAAATAAAACAATATTACTTATTTAAATATTGTTTGTTGAACTACTTTATTGGATACATCTGTCATTTTATCTAAAAAAATGTTTTATTTCACACATACTTCCTGACAATTTTTGCAGTCTACAATGACATTATCTTCCGGCTACTATAAACAGTGGGAACCCTAAGTTCGAGGTAAATGCCCTGGCAACAGCGGTGCTGAATTAGCCAGCTAGTTTTGTACACCGACGACGTGTCGACGGATCTACCAAAGCACCTTTGAACGCGTGCTCGAATAACTATCGTACGTACACGTATCGACTTATCTAATCTACAACCATCGAGACAGACTTTAAAATAACGTAAATAAATTTTAAGGGGAAAACTGCACATGAAAATGTACAGGGTCAAGCAAAAGGCTCGCGACTTCGTTCGCGCCAAATTAAAAAAATAATAAAAAAAGCCTATGTCACTAAGAGATAAATTAATTTACTACGTAGTTTGTGCGTTATTCCAGTACATACAAAAATACAAATATTTCCTCTTTATAATATTAGTATGGATACATACGTGCGGCTTATATGTGAGATGGAATTGAGCTACCGAATCATGGAACATAAAATAAATTCGGGCTACAAATTCATCGAACGGCCACCGCATTTCCGTCCGTGTGGTAACCATCATGTAGCTAGGCGTTGGTCATTGACCGTTGCTGTACGCTGTGCACCGCACTGAACAGTTATATGTTCTGGGGATTGTCTGACTTTTGATCGCGACTATATCCCTATACTCTATCCTGCATGTTTATTTGATAACATTCATGTATTCTTCATATGTATCCTACTCTAAGTCATAACCTACTTCGCAATTAGGATACGTAAACATTGCGTAGTGGATGACGTCACTCGCGTTCTTACCGTGTTAGGAAATAACATCACGCATATATGAAATTCTTCAGTTGTTATACAGAAAGTATCAAAATGTAAAAATACTATTTACATCTTTTATTCTTGTTATTATAAAGAGGAAATATCTCCATTTTTGCATTTTTGTATGTATTTGATTGACACAAAAATTACTCGGCCGATTTAAAAATTCTTTACCATTAGAAAGGTAACTTATCTATGAGTAACATAGCCTATATACTGTATTAATGTTTAAATTCACGCGGGCCAAGTCGCGAGCAACAACTAGTCTTTTATTTTGTTATAACGACATAAAAAAAAAACAATAAGACAGCGATAAATAATACTATCGAATATTTCGGTCGACGTCCGGGTCCTTAAAAAGGGACTTCGCAGAAACTTTCGGCGAAACATGAGAAGAAATCCTTGCGAGGACTGGATTTTATTTTCCAAGCGCATGAACACGTCCTATATGTCTTCGGCGCCTACCACACGAGACGTTCTATAGATTACTTCACTTTGAACCTTATGCTACGTTAATAAAGTCTTTATTCGCAAAACGTTATGGTACAGTGTGTACTATAGTGTGGTAAGGTGTATAGTTGGACGGCAACGCCTCAAGCATTTTCCTGTTTATCACATTTCATACGAGTGGTAACATAAGCCGGCTCGTGTGGAAGCGTAATAGCGAGCGCCTCGACTCGCATTATGCTTGGGTTCGGAAGATTATTAAAAAAAACAGGCCGCAAATTATGGGCCGAGAACTGACCTTGTATGGTGCGACTATAAGTAATAAAAACGGTGCATATTTTATAACAATAATTATTTGTAAGAATAATAAGATATCTAGTAGCATTGTAGTGGCAATTTAGTTTGCATTTTTTCTACACAAATGCCAACTTTTTTTACTGTTTGAAATTTAAATGTAACATAATCAAATAATAAAAGAATCAAACAGGTATTGCAACAATAAAGATCGTGTTAATATATAGGCACATAACACATATCAAGTATGTTAATATGTTGATATTTAATGTTCGCATAATATAAAGAATACTAAGAATTCATGCAAATGCGAGGCATCCGTCGCTCTGGACACGATATGTATCACTTCGCGCCCGTCCTCACATGACGTATTCCGACAAATAGCATATTAATAGGGTTGCTAACGTTCCTAACGCTTATAATAAATATGAAAATGTCTATATCTAATTTCAACTATTACAAATTAAACAAGATAGTCAAAACTTTTCTTTTTCTTTATTTAAAAAATCGTAGTGGCAACCCTAACTATCACATTTCGCTACCACTTACACGCACACATATCTGAGCTGAATCGAATTCCGGCAGCCTTGAGTTAGGTACTATCGTTACTGGCGATACGGGCGTTCGTTTTTGCGAAAGAATGCTTTGAAATATGGTTTACCCAATGGCTTTTGATCGATTTTTAGTGTATTTTAAAAAGAAATAAGGTCATCGACTAGCATAATTTTCTAACTATAAAATTCTAAATCTACGCAAAGGTATTCCATTAGTAGATAAAGTGGGACCGTATTCATAAAAAATATCGCAGATTTCTGGAGAATTAATCAACGTATTTTCTATTCAGTACATTAATATTTATTGACAAAAAATGCGCACACTTAAACAATTACAGAGTCCGTTCACGTAGGGGACCGGTCTTAGCGCGGGCAGTATTTGCCCTCTCTCACGACACCCGCGCCCTTCCCGGAATGTGCAACCTAACGGAAAACATTCAGAAACGATAGATCAAATATATGAATCGCTTTAAAAATCTTATTCCATTAACGAAGAAACGTGACAAAAAATGTCTAAAATCCTTTATTTGCTTACAAAAGTTTTCTGTTTGGGGGAGAGTATCATGTTACCACTAAGACATTTTTATATTTCTCACTGACAAAGTTGAGATAGCAATAATTTTCATGTACAAATGTCATATTTGAAATTTGGGGTTAAGAATATTCTGGATTGATTAATCAAGTGTAACACCACTATCACCTACTAGCTTTCGTCCGCGGTTCCTACCGCGTGGAATTAAAAAAACAAAAAAAAATGGCTAGCCTAAGTGTTCTTCCAGACTATCCTCTACATCTATACCAAATTTCATAGTAATCCGTTCAGCCGATTAGGTTACAAACTCTAATAATCATCCATCCATCCAACTAAACTTTCGCATTTATAAGTAGGATTAACTTAATAATGTTTATTGTTAATAATGATTGTTGTGCGCTATCAATAGTCGGGGCATGATGAATGAAATAAACATAAAATTCTTGTTGTTCTGATATAATGTGTTGTAGCACTATCATAACGCGTGACTACCAATTGTGACCTTTGATATAGTGAGAATTACATAACTGTATGGGAAGCTATGTTACAATTACGAATATGTTCTTAAACTGTTGCGACTTCTCCCGCGTGAAATTAAAAAATATAGCCCATTTTACTCACGGATAAATTACCTTTCTAACGTTGAAAGAAAAAAACCAAAAATACAAATATTTTCTATTTATAATATTAGTAGTCAGCAAAATAACTATTGCTAACTCCAACAAGTCTATTGATAAAAATCACATTCCTATGACATTTAAAAAAGTTAAAAATACTTTTTACGTAAACTTATCATTAGTGTGAAAGAAACGAGAGAAAATGACTATTTTTAAAAACCGACCTTGGCTTTTAATAATAGCTCACACATTCAACTAAGAAGTCACTTGAATTTCTGCACAATGAACAAATTGGATGTAGTTTGATTGAGGATTGCCAACAAAAAATCCAGTGTGTACAAAACTGCGCAGAAACAACCCTAGTTTGACTCATAACGATGCATAATTTAGCAACCCTAGTGGCGTGGAGGAGTTTCATTTAACTGATCGTGCATACGACACATGTGGCTGATAATTCATACACGTCACACGCACACATGTACGAGAGACGCGCGCGCATTGCCACAGGCCACATCCATTCAGGCGTTACAAAGCGATTCTGAATGCTATTTTATATCAAGACGTACCGAGTATCGACCGGACTGTAATGCTATTTTCACATATGGGTAAGAACAGACAGTGCAGTATTATTGCAATTATTTGAACGAATACGTAGTGTCGAAAAAAGTATTGTTTCAGTATCTGCGTTGTTTGTTCAAACCGCGTTCAGCCCTCGTGTGAAATTGGCATACGGGGGGTAGTGGTACTGTGGGGGGAGGGAAGCGCCCAGCAACTGCGTCGTAACTCCGCGCGCGTACAACCAGACAATCGCAATCATTATTAACAGATATACACACTTAATGATCGCGTGTGTCCGTTTAATTGAATTGCAAGCGATTTACAAGTTTTTGTCGCAGGCATTTAGTGCTGTTTTGGCGTGAAAATATATTCACAGCTACGGTATGAAAGTCGTAAGCCGAGGGACGACGGAGGCGGTGAGAGGGAGGGGAGGTCATGAGATGAGCGTTTTGCTGTGAATTGAATTAAGATTCTTGAAAATAAACTTTTTGATGATTTAGGCCGGGCATTAAAATTATTTCGATGTAATAACGTGGACAAACTCTTAATAATATTAAATGTGGTATCATACCTAAATAACTATTATAATTCTAGACTAAATTAACAACCAAGTCACGTTGTGGACCTAATAACCCCGACTTTAGCTTCACCTCTCGAAAGGGGATCTTGGGAGGTTGATAAAATCACAATTTTCTTATTTCAAATAATTTTCCTTTAATTGGATATCTTAAGCACGTCGATGCTGAAGCTAACATTAATTGATGCTAGCCAAAGCAACAAGCCTTGTTAGCCTGGTCTTAGCCGTTGACTGGTGATTTGTGGCGTTGCCGGGGGTCATTTAGCGGATTGTCGGGACGCGGGCATAACTCATGCGAACAAAGACGAGCTCTTTGGCCCGCACCGCTATCTATATCTACGTATAGCGACTTAACGACTTTACATTCCAATGGAACGTGAAAGGACACTGCCGTCTATAGGAAGATACTATACATGTAAATCAGTAGGCGTTATCTAGAGAACGCAATTCCAATTTAATTGAAGAACGCGAAGATATTTTCGGTATTTTGTAAACCGTTGTCAAGTCGTAGATTTTAATACAGTCGTAGAATAAGAATTCTTATATAATAGAAATACTCACTCTCAATTCCAAAGAGTGTTTTCGCCGACTAAAACCTGAAACAAACAATATTCTTATTATTACATGGAACTAGTATTGTTTCTATCAATACCGCAACATAGGATTAAATTAATTCTTATAGTGAACATAATGGCATTATTCTGGGCAGCATGTTTGTTTATAACTTAGGTTTTAAAAGCTGTCTAGAAAGTCAAAATAATTTTTAATTACTCGATTGTCGTATATTCGTAGAATATTATAAAATATTACATATTATATTCCATTCTTCACATACGTTTCAATGATACGTACGTCAGAGCGCGGGGGCGTCACTGGCCAAACGGAATGGACAATGCGCATAAAAAATCAATAAAAGTTGGGCTCGGCCTTCGGCGAGGCCGGGTGACGGTGCTCCGAACTGCGACCAACGCGCTTTGCAATATTATGCTAATAATATCACAATTGAAGTAAAGACACGGTAACTTATTACAGAGCCTTGTTAATTTCAAAAGCTTTCTAGCAATTTGGTAATTTATCGTACTTATCGAACAAAGACTTGCGAAGTTTTCGTCCCTTAGTTACATCGCTTACGTGGTCCTATGTAACCACAATGTTAGATCTAAAAAGCCTATGGGATTTAAAGAAAAACTTTACCTTTTATTTCCATTGTTTATTGATTCTACAAGCAAATCTAAGGTTTATAAATATAGTAAATAGAATTCGCCATGTCATATACATAGCGCCTAAAAATATTACACTTGGCAGCAAATAAATCGTCCGGCGGCGCTTTGAACCCGCGCCAAGTTGGATTTCTTCAGTATTTACTTATGGCTGGTGTTTACTGATAGCAGACCGGTCCTCTGATAAGGCATGTTCGGTCTTCTATCATATCAACAATTGTAGCAAAATGCCATATGATAGATATAAAAATACTCGTTATTATGGTTCGAAGCCCAGTTGAGTGGTCATTTTTCTTCGTAATTAAATTATATGGTCCCTATACATTTATGGTAAGCAAGGCGAGATACGATTACGGGTAGCGATCACTAGCTATGATGATGTGATGCAAAATGAGTGCTGGTTCTATTGCCACTTAGACAATAAAGAAAATTTAACATTTAACAAACCTATTTTGTAAATTAATTAATATCAATGAATAGAGATTACGGCTTTCATGGTTAAAGAAAATCACATCGCCCTTAATACGACTCATAATGTTTGCCACATCATTGTGACAATTAATTTATAATCAGTAATCTCTTAATTAATCGGCCAACATTTGTCACAATCAAAACGAGACATCGCTAACACGTTGAATACATTTCAATGATATTTAATTCTTATCTACAACTGATAAATATTTGATATATCAATTTAGATAAACCATTGACGTTTTTATTTTGTGATAAACATGTCATTTAACAAAGTGTTTACTTGCACAGCTATTCATAAAATGCTGTAAAACTTGTTGCAAGAGAAACTTGTAATTACTTCAACTTTTAATATAATGATAATTATTATATTCATTACTTACTATTCCTTCTAGTCTTACTAATATTGTAAATGCAAGAGTTTGAATGAAACAATTAAACATATTCTCTTTGTCTGCATTACCAGGAGAGCAATGAAGCGTGTAAGGTCAGGGAGGCTTAGCATAATAAGGTATTAAGCCGCATTGCCGGGTCCGCTTTCCCACGATGCGATGTCTAGATGCAGTACCGGCCACAGTACAAATGCCAAAGGTCGCGAAGATGCAACCAGTTAACTTTCCGACTACTTTTAACTTACCACAAGTTGGTGTTTTTTTTTTACATTATTATTATATTTAGGGATTTGAGACAAACTGTTTTTACTTTAACAGTCGAAAACGCGGTGATTACGTTAATGTAAAAAGAATCACATGAAATTGCGAAAAATCTAGAATGTTCGCCGGCTTACACGGCGTCGGGCACGGCTCACGTGGCCCGGCTCGCAGACTTGCAGGCCGAGTTAGAACCGGTCCAGTGCACAGCTTGCACACTGCACACAGATAGATATAACTCTATATTATACGTAGTGGGTTCAAAGCGGCGCGGCGTGGCGTAGGTCGCACGTCGAGAGCTCTTTCTATACATGTAGAGTAATGGTCCTGCATATATGTCGCGTGAAACGGAGCGCACGGCTCATGGAAGCGTGGACTTTGTGTAAATGAGTAACTTGCAGCGGGGTAGGTCAGTTATTTTAACACTACTCTTACCATTCCAGTTACATTTCTAAGCCTGACAAATCCATCTCTAAACACCGATTGGTTAAACTTTTGTTTGACTCGCTTTCTCGTATCACATCCATACACCAAGAAGAATAAATATGGTCATAAATTTGTGAAAGTTACAAACCTAACTAATTAACTCGCATAACAACTCAAACAGAACATAAAACTGGTATAAAATTTTTGTTTGCAATAGTCTGCACAAACTAGTGAACTGTAAATTTCTGAATAGCAATCAACACAAGACGAACTAGTTTGAGAACAATTGTTTCTTTTATTTCTTTACATTGCAATATAACGGGTATGAATTCTTTTTCGTTCTATAAAACATTCGAGATATTTCAAACACTTAATAAAATACTTAAAACAATATAACAGGGCACTATCCACTATAAAAAACTTAATAGTTGAATAAGGCATAGTTAATTTAATTACCTCAATCGTTTTACAATCAGACAAACTAATCGGTTCGGTGAGAGGCGTTATCGCGCGATAATGAATATGTTAAACCCTTCAAGACATAAAAAAATACACAAACCAAGACACAGATATAGTCTAAGAGTGACCTTGACACTTTTGTGATATTGGAAAAAGGGCGATAATAAACTTTTGTAGTTTATATATTATTCCAGTTCCTGATCATAATTTCAAACACAATGATGTATCAATAGTTCCTTCGTAGACTATTGTAAACCAGAATATTGCGATTTGTACCCTGTTTTATGATTTACTAGCTGTTGCACGCGACTTCGCCCCGTGAACGCGCTTTAACACTTGAAATTGACACTGGTAACATAGCTTTTAAATGGTGAAAAAATTTTTTGAATTCGGCGCAGTAGTTGTTGGGATATTCGATACACACAAAAAAAAAACTATTTTTTCCGCTTTATATTATTGGTATAGATAATTAGCCTAATAAATAACCATTTGTATAAAAATTTCAAAGTAACGCCGAAAAGAAAGAATTTAATGCATCGTAATAATGTTTAAAGTTTTGTCTTGTAAAATTTGCGTTTCAAACATACAACAGTTTACGTAGGAGCCATCGATATCTCGGTTACGTATCAACATTTGATTACACGAGTGGCACGTATCGTATCAGTGAATTAGCAAAAACATCACGTCCCGTGACTCCCCCCTCCCCCTTCACATCGCGACGACGGCATTGAATTTTAGCTGAGTCGGCTTTTCCTTGTAACAAATACACGCTATTGTGCTGTACTTTGCAAAACCTTGCTGTGTCGCTATTATAGCTGTTAAAATGTAGTCAATTACAATTTAATAATTGTTATTACATGATATAAAACATAGATTTATGTACCACAATCTCACGAATATAAATATTAACAGATGTACATGAATAAAAAATGAACACTATTAGTCGTTCGTAATTAAAAGATAGGTATTTGAAGTATTCATCGTCGTACATCTTAGCACATGGCGTGTTTCGAGATGCGTTGGTCAGATAATGCATCGGTCGACACAAAAACTGGCTTAATACATTATTCATGGGTACATCACAAATTCAAATGAGACCCGCTCACACGCTGGCATTTATTATTATCACATTATCCTGGCCTGCGCCTCTTCTTCAAATGTCAAATTAAAATTCTTAACATTGCGGTTTTCTTTTTTTTTGTTTCCACGATATCAACAAGAAAATTAATAATTATTTCAATGTAGTCTTTTACGATATGGTTTTAATAGTATGTAATTTTTTTTTAATAAGACAAGAGGACGAGTTGCGCGAATACCAAAATAATCAAAGACGTTCAGGTATATCTATAGTCTATACTATAATATTACAATAAAGCGTAAACACATAATTCTTTGATGCCTAAGATGTCATCAATTACAGCATATTTTTGAATAATTATCTTTTTAATAAAAAGCCCTACACTTCGTCACGCTTTAAGCCTAATGTAGGAAAGAGACCATAAGTTGCTGCCAACATCAATGAAGCAAGATTGCCATGGTTTGACATCATGTCATGTCATTTTGACATTTGCTTTGATAACTTGACAAATGTAAAGAATAAAACATTAATTTTATAATTTTATGCGGATGAAGTCGCATGGGACCAGCTAGTACCCAATATTAGAGGAACTATTGATGCGTTCCCCTTCTACTCAGTTCAGGTTAGTAGTAAAACAGTTACTTTCATCGACTAAAAATAGGTATTATATAGATACTGCATACTATCAATTTACTTTGACCATTCAATAATTTAAAACAAATTGTACTAATGCATACCTTGTATAAAAATAATACAAACTAGTTTTTATCAGAAATGACTCACCTTGCATTATAATTGCTATATGAATCATCTGATAAAATAATTCACGTCAACAGACCGTGTCGTTAATGGTCCGTATACACGTGTAAGACTATGATTTTAAAAAAATGGAGTTATAACATTCTAGCATTCACCCGCGACTCCGCATTTATGTAAGATTTAAAATACATAAAAAAAACAATATCTGTACAGTCAGCTGCGTTCGTTCGTTTATTTTTTTTATTAGAATTAATTTGACATTTATGCCTTCAAGTAATTGAGAAAATTAAATCGATTTTCGAAACAAAACCCTCTAAACTGTTATACGACTGGCATTCAGAATTTAACAATGTGTTAAACTAAAATTGGATAGCAAAAAGTAACTAACATTTTGCCACTCGTTAAAGTTTTGTGCGTAGCGTAATGAGTGGGTGAGGCCGCGGCTGGGACTTGGACAACTTTCCCGCACGAACTTCTGTAATGCTAGTTTCACACAGTAGACAATGCAGTTATGCCATTGTTTGATAGCACGGTAACTGTGAAAACAGTACTGTGCAGCCCTTGTGTGAAGCTAGTATAACTTACGCTCTACTTTACCATCAAATCTTACACGTCTAACTAAATACGTATTAAATTAAGTTGGTCTTAAAACTATGCCATCTATGAATTCCATTTTAAATGTTAAAACATCCGCTTATTAATTAATATAACGGGGCAAATTGATTGATACTTCTTGAACAATTAATTACTGGCAAATAATAATTTTGATACTGGCTGAATATGCATCGTGCATGATGAATGTCAATACGCGTGATGCGTTTTGTTATTATAAAATCAATTGGCTAGTCTTTGTAAATGTTGCAAACATTCGATTAGTGTGTTGTGAAGTTATCAATTAAGATGGTGGTCATATAGATAGTGTTTCTAATGTTACGCGATTGTTATTTCATATCTCCGACATACGCTTGCCTACAATGGAAGATCGTTACCGCGTATATGAGCTACCTTCGGAATTGAGTTCTACAAACCGCTTGTCACTCCGACAAACACAATTGTTTTCAATAGTATGTGAATAATCCGTTTATTTTCCATAAACGAAGCATAGTAACAGCGAGGTAGCACGTGTTAGAGGAGCAAGGTCGGTGAACGCGACCTCCCCACCCTGGCCTCGCCTCCCCCTCACAGACCTATGCGCACTTGGTACCTACAGCTTTAAACAAGCAGCCTGTATTGTTAGCGACGTCTGTTTGCACACAAAACAAACGACCAACGATATATCTTGGAAGTATAGAAAAATGACTGACCAAACTTTAAACAAAATAACAATGCTATAACTAAAATATACTTTTTCGTTAGATTAGATTCAATACGATATAACATTAAAAACAAATAAGGTGTAAAAGTCGAAGAAAGGTAATAAAAAATGTAGACAATTACAGTTACAATACAATTACAATAAAACATTAAAACAAACTAGCGGTAAAATTCGGTTCAAAAGAGATGAGAAAAATTAGATGATCAGTATAAAAGTCTAAACGATTGGTCACTTTTCAATTTACTTATTCACCTATAGCTTCGATAAACTTCTTCACTTGTAATTAATTTATAACTTGATCTAAGATAAACAGATATATCTGTTTCGTTTAAGAGGAAGTAACATCCGTTATTAATTCAAACTAGTTTCCACTATTAAACGATACTTAAATCGTTACTAACCAGTATTTCAAGGCAATTAGATAGATATAAACCTAAAATACAGTAATAAATTGATAGTAAACTAATTTATAAAACATACCAAAATAAATCGTTGATTCACGTTCACACGATAAAAATTAACTATACTTTTAACACTTCGCAAAATAATTTCAATCGATGCATAACATTTTACAACAATTTGCTTACGTGTTGAGGAAAAAACATTAATTGTTCATTACTTATGCTGAATGCTGATATGAATGAAACTTTGTAATGACTTCACGGTCACGGGCCACGGCCATGGACATGTACAATCGGGGAAACTGGCGGTGTACCATTTTAAATGCTGCAATCATTTGAACATTTTGAAACGAGACGCGGAACAAAAATACAACGCAGCTTATAAATGTACGAAAAACAAGTCGTTTAGTGATATACGGCTAGTTTTTTTTTATTTATTCATTTTCACTATTCGCTATTTCATCAGTTATTTGTAGCAAGAGGCGGAGTTTGTCTCGTTGCAATGAACAAGGCAATTTTTCCTGTAGAACACTGCGTATTTCCGCAACTGTACATACAACAATTTAATTTGTTTAAATTAAACACAGTGATATCCGTTAAATTACATCATTCTTTGTTTGAAGTTTACACAGACTTAATCATTAACTTTTTGTTAACATTTTCAATATCAAATTGTTAGTTTTACTCATACAGTTTTCATCAGAATTTTTCATTCCTAGCTTCAATATTGGGGATTCCCCTAAACCCGATATGGGTTTTAGTTGACATATCATGTATACAAAATGATCGCCGATAAAAAGGATTATTACGATTACAAAATCTAACAAAGGCGTGTTATAATATTGAAGTATTTATTTGAAAAGGGCAGCAATACCTTTTCATTTTATTTTTATTTGAAAAGGTAATTACCTTAAAAGCGACTAATCACATACGTAACATCTGTATGTTATCTGTATTACACATATGGTTATTTCTAAAATTTTGTATAATTTAACCATATTACGTACGTAAATTAAATATGTGTTATAAATGCAAATGATCTTCGCAAAATAAGAATTTTATTATACTACTTCATAACACATTTTACTAGTTTTGATTTATCGCGATGACGTCTACGTAATATTATTATACCGATTCCTATATACATAAGTAGATAGTACATACTATTCTGCTTTCTCAACAGAAATCTTTTATAACGATCTTCTACACATCTATTAGGGCCGTCACTATTGAAAAACAAAATTTCATTTAACATTAGGTAAATACACCATGCGTAATTACAAAAGTGTAAACTACACCAATCCGTATTGATGTAAAATCAAATAATTGTAATAAGACGTTAAAAACTATACTTATATGTACTTCTTACGCTTTTAAGAGAGTTAGTATTGTGCATGATACCAATAACGATAAGATTTTTCAATACATAAACAATCTCTCAACTACCAAGGATACCCTACAACATATTTCAACGCAATATATTAAGTGGTTTAAGGTGGTGGCTTACGCAAAGGGCATAAACATTTATATTTATTACGTAGATTAACAAGACCGATGCAAGTGGCAGCCCTGTGAACTCGCTGCGTCACTCGTCACCACGTCACCGCGTCAGACTGTGTCGTGGCGCGGGCGTCGGCACGCGGCCACGCTAGCTGGAAGCTTCGAGAACCTCGCAGATAACACGTGTGTTTATTAACGACTATTGCGCAATATTATGCGCCGCCCGGACGACACGAAACGCCTACTGCGCTTCATGTTAAAGCTGTTGTTAATGCAGTTATATTGCACACATCTATAGTGTTCTTGAAACCACAATTAAAACGTTGGTACTCCCGACTTCATTTGCGTGCAATAATTACTTAATTTCATACATTGTTTTCACACAATTTAATGTGACTATTAAATGCTATAAAACACTATGTATTAAAACTCTTAACTGTGTTTAAATGTCCATCTCACACAAAAAGCTAAAGTATTTATCAAAATACGATAGTAGAACAGTTATATTCGAATGAATCATATGCAACTAGCATGAGAAACATACGGGCGGAAATTGCTCTGTGGAGGGCCATTCAGACGTGTACAAAACGAATCTTCTAAATTGGTCCATGCGCGGCGGACTGGCGACCGTGTTGGCTTCGGTGAATAAGCCATGAATAGGCAACAGAACTAACGCTCCACACTTAAACGATATCAACTTATTCATGTAAAGAAAACCCGTTTTCTAATGTATTCCAATTGACAGAAGGTAAAATATTAATTTATATTCAAAACGTGTGGAAATCGTTACATAATTTAACGTAAGTATATAAAGAAATTTTACCACCTATCAAAATGATAACGTAAGCGGATATAATGGACTTTTATTAAATATGGCGTTTATCACATGCCTCAAATACCTGTCTATTATCTTTAATGTTTACTCATGTTATCATTTATATGTTTACGTGACGTTGACATACCATTTACATCAGAACTCTTTTATATTTCTAACATTAGTGGGTTAAACTAACACGAGAATCTCAGTTTGATGTCAGGAGATAAAAAAAAGAAAAATTTCTTTTGAAGCGTTTTATACTCTTCACGTTTATCTAACGACCATTTAAATTTAATAGTATAAAAACAATAAAACAATATCACACACTTCCTTAATAGTTGCCAAACAAATGTAAAACGCCAACACGAACTTTAGTCATGATTTATAAACTTTAGTTAGATTATTAAAAAGGTTATCAAACAAAAAGCAACCAGATTGTTAATCACCTCGCAATACATAATGCACAATTCAGTTAAAAAAAGCAATACCCGTATCTGTCTGTACACACACATATATCTAACAGACATAACAATAAAATATAGTAAAGTACGGTCAGCATGCAGCGCTCCAAGCGGCCTCTGGCGGCCGCTAATGAAGCGTGGCGCACGCAAGCGTTCCAACGACAATGCCTTTTTCGATGATTCGCTGCGGAAACCGAAGCGTTCGCTCGTCCGAAAATGACACAAAGCCCCCGCTCGCATTCAAATGGAAGCGAACAAACAAAAAAAACACGACCATTTAAAAATGGTCGCAAAATGCGTAGCACTATTTTCGTTCCATCAGATTTTACGTTAGAACTAAAATAGCTTTCCCAGAGACTGTCGACTAGAGAGATTTAGCTCTGTCATGAAAGTTGGCTATTTTAAGCTAAAGAAATGAAATTGCTAACCTAAAACAATTAAAAATGAAATGAATCTAATCTTTATCTACGACAGAAGCCCCATTACCGATGACATTTCGAAACATACTTGTCCTAATAATAAACAATAGGCAATAAACTTTACTGAGAAAAATAATTTCCTAGAATTATTTCCTAACGATTGTCAACCCTAGTCGCACAGACAAAGTATGACAAGCCGTTGTCGCTAACGCCAGCGCTATTTCGAGTTGCGTTTTCCTCTTCACAATAACCAACATTGCTAATAATAATAGAGAACGCCTCACTGGGCGACGATTGTCCGGCAACACGCAGCCCGCTCCGATCGGATAATGATCTTTGTGTAGGCTTTGAAAAAATAAAAACTAAATACGAGAAGTTGTTTTGGTTTGAAGGTGAACGACATGGACAAAAAGCGAATCTTTGTAGACTAATATTCACTGCATATAAACGTAACGAAATATATTTACAACGCGGGATAGCCTATCAATATCTTTTATAAGTCACTAAACTTCGCCCGCAAGTCTGCCCGCACAGAATTAAAAAAAACTAAGTAATTAGCCTTTTTGTAGACTAGATTATATTTTACATCTGTGACAAATTTATATAGAACTCTATGAGCAGTTTTAGAGATACGGAGTAACATTCATCCTTCAAAATTTTGCATTTATAATTTTCACGATGAATGATGATTATTCTGTCGAGACATCACAATATCTTGTTTTCCGGCTCGCATTCACGACTCGACCTTTAAAAAAATCTATAAAGTAAAAGAAATTGGAACAGGAAAAACTTGAATTCTTAGGCATGAGAAATAAAACCACCGAAAGAATAGCTTGAAATATATTAAACCTGTCAAATAAATAATAACAAGACATCTATCTCAATATTCTCATATAAGTTGTTTACTTATAATAAATGATCTCTGTTTGGAAACATAAAACTGCTCCTAAATAACCGGTGAAAAGTGACAGTCGACTGTAGGCTATAAATCTAATCGGACCTTGCATTGATCACGTCGAGTTCTTGTACCTATTCTATTTCCATTTAATAAATAAATTATCGTATCGTAAGTATCGTTAACACACTTATGCAATTCACGTGGGAACTTTGAAGTTAATATCAATTAAATTCTGAAATCTTTAATGAATTGTAATTCTAGGTTAGATGACTTCAGTACAACTAAAATTATAGATTTCACTAGCCCTTACATTAACAAAAATAATTGAAAATACGTCAACCTAGTGTAAAGAAAATACGTCACCTAACAGTGGTAGAGCCCGCTTTTACATCTTCGCACGAATGGGCCAGCTCGCCCGGTGTAATACCACGACCACACAGAAAACAGGCGTGAAGGGGAAGCAATTCCGCGTTTCGTCTAATGAGTGTGGTGCCGGAGTCCTAATTTTAGTCCCTTTCCCTTTCCACGTTTTTCTCAATGATGGGAAGGAAAAGTGGATATGAAGGTGGAGGAGACGTATAGGAAGAGGAAATGTCCTCTTTATGTGCGTCTCCTCCTCCGTCAATTAAGGGTAGGCAACGCATCTGGTATTGGGGATGTTTATGGGCAGCGGTCGCTTTCCGTTTCGGTGGATTCAGGTGGCCGCTTGCTCGTTTGCCACCTTGTATTTAAAAAAAACCTATTTCTAGTTTAATTTTAAAGAATCATGAAAACAAATCGATTTGGACAACGCGTGCAAGACTAGTTTTATGATCGAGAACTACGTGTTAATCATTAATAAATTCTGAATATAATCGCATCAATACTGACTTGTCCATTGAATAACGTTATTGTTACTTGAAATAACGGACCGTTACAAGCACAGGTTGGGAGGTCAATTAAATTCCAAACCGATATTAATAGCCAATGGTAATCCAAAGTTTTAACATCTAAAATAAATAACCTATTTTCTCTTTCAACTCAGTACATAACTTTAGGTACCTAGTTGTCGCCTGCGACTCCGTCCCTGTGGGATTAACAAACAAAAGCAGGTAGCAAATGTGTACTTCCAGACTATCCATTACATCTGTGCCAAATTTTATCGTAATCAGTTCAGTAGTAGATTTAAACTCTAACAAATTTTCATCCATCCATCCATTTAAACATTTGCATTTATAATACTAGTGAGAAGCAAAATATTTTATATTATTTAATTTACCAACCCTTACTTTAAAAATCTTTATTTGAACAAACATACAATACACAACACTATAATTAATTTAATTAAAGCTAAAAGCGTTCGTAGAATCGTAAGCTACCAACGTAAAAAAGGCGTCAGTTACGTAAAGTTTTCATTACAGTAAAAGCCGAAAATGACTCACCGCGCGCCCCTGCTTCACTCGAAACTAGTTGCTATGCAACAAATTGGACTCGACCTTACCTGGAAACACGATTTGAATAGTGAAAAAATATGCAAGACAAGGCGAACAAGCAACGTGCTTGAATGCATACATAATGAATTTAGTTAATCGAGGACAAAAAACATCGCAAGATCTCGATTAAATACAGAAATTTAATTAATTGTAGTTTTGTAAATTATTCAATGTTGTTACAAATTTTATGAACAGGGATTCTAAAAACTATTTATGTTGATTTGAAGCCTTGTATTTATTATGGTAGGGCACTTACAATGTTATTTGCAAATTTGCTAAAACCTTAGTAATGCAACTATTCTTATTAAAAACTGTACAATAATTAAAAATTAAGCAATTTCTATTCCAGTGAATTAATTTATGAATAAAATTTATCCATAAATGAAAATAAATATAGCACAGATAACAATATATAAAACAGTATTATTCCACAAATAACATTAATGAACGATCTCTTATCATTAGCGTTTATTCGATAATTACGTTGTGATGGAAGCCAGTTAAATGTAGTTGTATAAATAAGCTTGTTTGTATTGATATAACTAAGCTGGCTACAACAGGCGCCGCGGCGTAATTAACCGCTTGTTTCGTATTAACAATAAAAACATTTATCAAAGTGACCTTAGTTTGCAGACGATAATGTGTTGGTATTCGTTCTAGTTGAAGTTAACAATTAATTTTAGATTAAATCGAAAAATATTACCACTAATTTTGAACATTACAAACAAAAAGAAATTTGAAACGAGGTAAAAACTAGTTCTACCACTACTGGGTACTACAATAATTTTAAAACAAACATTCTGAGCCAAGAAAAAAAAGCAAAAGGTGTCCACGAGAACAATAAAAATTCTCGTCAGTTCTGCGCTCTGCGACTTCGACATGAATAAACTACGACCGACAACCGTCAAAGGAATACATCCCTCAGAAGTCGGTCCACATCCCACCCCCGGGGGTGCAGGGGAGAGGGCTGGGGTAGCCCGGGGAGGCGAAGACGCGGGGGTGACTCCAAGGTCACCGCCCTTGCCTACGTAACCTACCAGCGACCCAGCTTCGCCTCAAACACTCGACGATTTATATTAAATGGCTCGCGCCACGCCGCGAATGTACTACGGAGAAACTATCGCTAAAGATTACCTAACGACCTTTCTTTTGCTATTAGAAAATTACTTTCTTATTACATCTAATTGATTTTAGATAAGATGTAACAATTAATTATTAGAAAGCATTACACAATGGTTTAGGCATTTAATTACGTTTGTTAATGCATGTCTAGACGAGTATAAATTTATTATTCATGTTTACAAATACAATACAATAAGTGAGTACGACTACTTGAGTACGATTACAATGAACTTAATACAATATGTGCAACATTTTTTCTTTTCTTTACCTACATTGATTTATTTATACAAAACTATGAGAGGTATACAAATGAATTTAAAGTAGCCATATATTCATTTATCACATTACCTTTACGATTGGATAACATACGAAATGAGTATCTTAGAGGAAGTTTGAGAGTAGCCCTAGTGGTTGAGAAAATAAGGAGTAAAAGGTTAGAGTGATATGGGCATGTTATGAGAAGGGATGAATCGCATGTAACAAGACGGACGTTAGTTATGAATGTGGAGGGGTACACCGGTAGCGGTGGACCTAAAAAGAGATGGATGGATTGCGTGAAAGGTGTCATGATCAAGAAGGAAGTGATGACTGAGATGACGGATGATAGTTATTTGGAGGACGAAAGCAAGTGCGTCGACCCTACGGGAGTAGGATAAGGCAGGGGAGATGATGGTCATTATAAATTTACATTTTCTTGATTCAGTTTCGAGATACATCTGTGTGAGTATTAAAAACGTAGTATGTAATAACGTGGTGACAATTCACCGATACGGATACGCAGAACCGGTGCTTTAATAGGAAAATACCAGGCGGCGACGACGTAATCTGTATCAATAATGCAAACGTTTAACTACTGATATGAGAGACCGCGATAGCATAGTGGTTTCGTTATCTCAGTATAAGATACATGGTTCAATTTCAACTAAAAGCAATATGGTTATATTTCAAAATAAAACAATTGTTTTTTTTTCTTCTTATATCTTATTTTCACATTTCCGCTTCCTATTTCTTAATTTAATAGAAACTAGTTGTTGTTCGTGACTTCGTCCACGTACAATTAAATAGTAATAAGAAGTAGTTTTAAAAAATCGGCCTAGTGTTTTTTGAGTTATAACATTAGTATAGAATAGATTCGGCACACTGTTGCCATTAGTTGCAGTTGTAAGTCTGTGATTCGTAGTATTGCCAGCTAACGCTGTACACTTTATCTAAGATCTTAAGAACGAGAATATTAGAAATACCTCGTTTTTATCAGTAGCGATGTTGTTATGCAAAACGGGCATGAGTCACAGCCCGCCATCGTCGTCCATTGCATCACGAGTATTATTAGCCGTGCAAACGAATAACGGATGGATAATAAAATTAAATCCTTATCAACGACCGCTCGCAATGCGTACGAAATAAAAAAAAAACTATTATAAATGCGAAAATTTAGATGGATGGATGTTTGTTTGAGTTTGTAGCTTAAACGACTGAACGGATTTCAATGAAATTTGGCATAGACGTAGAGCGTAGTCTGGAAGAACATATAGGCTACTCACTTTTGTTATGTTTAATTACACGCGGACAGAGTTGCTGGTAAAAGCTAGTATATAATAAATTTAATAAACATGCTCTTTAAAACAGATAATAAATATATTTGATGATAACATTTTAATCTAATCAGTTGAACAACAGGACGTTCACCTAATGATTTAAGATTAGCTAATCGTCATAAAAAATACGCTATAAATCGTACTATATATTACTAGAATCAGAAGATATTATAAGTTTAACTATGCCAACTAATAACTTAAAAATTACAAACCAGACACAGTAAAAGCAAAAGTCTGATATTCCAATCTAATCGACACTGCATCAAAGCCTGTTAGCCCATCCCATCTGTATCTAAACCGGTTTACACGATTGCAATGTAGAGGGCGTCGCGGTCTTTCGATATTACACTTGTTTTTGTTATACATTCGTTTTCTACTTTTATATCGAGTCGAGCCTAGTGAGAATAAAATCACCAAGTCTCGCAATAACCATAATGAATGGTCGCTTCATAGAAATGCAGACGTAAATAATTCAATGAATGATGCCCCATTAGCCAGTACCAGGACGTTTAATGGCACTAGTCTTTTTTATAGAATAAGCAAAAGACTTGTTTTTATAAAAAAAAACTAGCTTTCCCCTCCAACTCCGTCCGCGTGGAGTTAAAAATTAACCTATGTGTTCTTCCAGACTAACCTCTACATCTACACCAAATTTAATCGAAATCCGGTAAGCCGTTTGGGCTACAAACTCTAACAAATATTCATCCATCCATCTAAACTTTCGCATTTATAATATTAGTATGAAGTACGAAATATGTTAGTATGAATTCGAGTATATACATGCAGAGCAACTCAAATTTCAATAATATTTAGAACTAGATGATGCTCGCGACTTTGTCCGCGTAAAATATAAAAAAAATAGTAAAAACATAGCCAGTGATAACATATGTTTTTAAAGATGCAATTATTTGAAATTGGCCCAGTAGCTTTTGATTTATTTCAAAACATACAAAAATCCAAAAACAGAAATCTCTCCTCTTTATAATATTAGTACAGATAGTACAGATTTGACATTAAGAAAGGTGCAATAAGAATGGATAATAATTGACATTTTAGACAATTTAAACATCAACAGCTTTGTGATCCAATTCAAATTACTATGTCAACCCTAGTAAACATCGATATTCGACACACAAAGACGCCAATTGTAGAGTTTAAGCACATCACTACATTAACGCCATTCGTCTGAGCGGCGCTCATTAATTATATAGAAAGCGTATCTTAATACCCGTCACGTAGCGGCATTACGAGTCCATACGTTGCGAACGCGCGAGTCATTTCAGCACTTTATCGATAACAATCGTGCATGATGTATCGACCGAGGAATTTCTTATTGAAGCACGTCTCGAGTCTCGCTTTCAAAGTGCCAATACGCGCTTCGCTGTCACACATCAATGTACAGGGCTGTCAAACTTATCATTTATTCATTTAAAATGTAATAATGGTTCACATAAGTTTCTCGAGGCGTTAATCCTAACATTCCTTAGTACTTATTTTTTCAAGCTTTAAATAACTTCGGACGAAAAAAAGTTAACATTCATAAACTATATTACTCAAATTTTATTTTCAAAGCTTGAATTCAAGGTTCGAACGAACTTTTCCTTCCCAAGTTACCTTTATTAAATTTATGTATAACTGCAATTTTATTGATTTTAATAGTGACCGGATCAAGTTACATTAATATTTTCTCAATCTTGCTTCGCTCCCCTACTGTTTGTCGAAATTTAAATTTAACATAAACGGTCGTAACATTCTGATATTTATCAGTTAAAGGCAACAATCAATTTATAATGATAATAAGCAAATAATTCTGGCTACCACATTATTTAATTAACGTGAGAACAAAAAAAGTCTGCACGACTCGTGCATATAATAAAATAAGAATTCTCTCACAGCGTGTTATAAAATATTTTAAAAGTAAAACTAAATTCATATTTCCACTATAAAACGAGAAAAATAAGAAATGAGGTCATCAAAAAATATCAAGATAAGCGAGCATTTTCTCTACTGTTCAGCAAAGGTAGAAAGGACGTACATTTTCAGTGAATGTGCTTCGGAAAACAATTCTCAGAAACCGGATAGCACAGGATTCGTTTGCGTCAGCGGGTGGCGACACTTGGAAAAAAAAACTGCCGAGGTTACTGTGACCATGCTTACAAAATTTATACGTCAAACAGTTATATTCACAAATATGAAACTCTTTTATTCTTTTTTATCATACAAGGACCAACCTAAATAATCCTACATACTCATTTATTTGCCATTCAGAAAAACTTCATTTAAAAGTCCTTGTCAAACAATGTATAAAAACATGAGCTGTATAAATATAGAAAAAATAAACACCTACCAGATTAAGAAACTAATATTTTTACGAACAATCCTGACAACTTCTACAACTTATGGTTACCCTATTAGATTCTGGGGACCGCACTATTAACAACGTAAGCAGAATCACCGGAGAGAACCATCGCCGTTGTTTAAACAACTATTGCTAGAGCGAAAACACAGCTGGCCAAGTACACACAACTTTGAACAAACTCGAGCAAAAATCCCAAGAGAATAGAATCGCTTTAATTATATTATGCGAAAACGTATCTCGTAGTTTATACAAAACTGTCTATTAAGA
>NW_013527026.1:5709370-5723277 GCF_000836215.1 Papilio polytes
GTAAAATATGTCGTAAATATAAAAACACTTAATAATGGAGTCCTCATAATATAACACACGAAAACTCTATTCTTATAATCATTTAAAAAAATATAAAACTACAAAATGCACTGACATTCACTGAAGTTGGTCACACTGCCATGTTAAATACGAAGAAGTGACGTCGTTGGTGTTTGAGATCGAGTAATGGAGGGTAAAAAATATTGCGGCGTTTTTAATTTATATTTAATTTGAGACAAACATTCAAGGTCTCTAAATGTTATTATAGGTTTTAAAATGCTGTCTTTAAAATATTAAACATAACTTTATTTGGATTTGTAACATTAGGAAACATCCCCATTGAAACAATGCGGTTAAAAACTCTAGTGCTGTTAAAACAAGCAAGTCTAATTTGTATATTTTAAGGTCAAATATTATGACTAAACTATTTTATCAGGCGACAATTTTGCTTTTATATTTCTCTGTTAATTTTGATAATCATAACTTCGTTTTTTACTCAATTTCCACTTTACGCTTAAAAATATAGCGATGTATATAATAGGCATCGACTTAGCGACACACCTTGTTTAGTGTACATAGTACTGCGTGCGTCATAACTTTATACTTTAAACAGATAAAAAATACACTAAACATACGATATTACTAGTTACATCTAGTTTATACAATCTTATCGTGTTTGACGGATTGTGGTCATGATAAATGTGGGATGTTACTGGAACACATATAAATAAAATAATATGTAAAATGTTTTATTGCATTTGGCATTCATACTGTTGTATTCCTATTGTTATTATAAGCAATTTCACCTTATTTAAAATACTTGATGAACGGTCTAACAGCTAGTCAACATGTCGACACTTATTTACCCAAAGAAATATGCTAGAAGCTAGACATTAGAAAAAAAAACAATCATTATTCACACAGACGTACAAACAATACCGGTCACGACTAAAAACGTCATTAGCACATTCATTAGCCTATCTATACTTCGACTGGCGAAAGGTCGACGACCGAAAACTTTCAATAGACAAAAAGAATTCTAAACGTCTAATGGAGACAGCATTGCGTACAGACCGCGAGTTAATTCAAAAGAAAAAGCTACACGTTTAGCGAGTTAATTGCGTTTGCAACTCTTTTAAAAAAAAGCTAAAAGGCATAACATATAAGCGTTAGAGTAATAAAACGAACACGTCAAACGGCTGGTTCAGCTGGCGTGCTCGGCGGAAATAAAAATTGCAATAGCCGACAGTTCGTGGACGAATGTCGGCTGTCGGGCGGTGGCCAACTTTGTGCCGACTAAGTAATTGCCTTTTACAGTTTTGTCGCGAACAAACTTCCGAGCTGAATCATCATACGTCTTTTCAACAGAAAAACAACTGGACGTTAGAAAAAATAAGAAAAAAGCGAAATGAGCACACATTAGAAATAGAAAAGCGGGACAACATTTTAAAAAAAAATTAAGCCAACCTCTTAGTGTAACCAATTTGTTACTATTTTTATGAATACCGTATACTAGAAATGGGAAAATAATATACAAAAGTCATTAGTAAACAAAACTTTCTAGAATCGTATTAGGAGAAAATAAAGCATAATAAAGTACCGGTACAGTAAAAACTTCAACTAGCAACATCAGTTACATCCGTCTTACATAATGTATATCGCACTAACATCAGAATCCGATCCCACGGACCGGCGAATGTAACACTAAAAAAGGGGTAGCCTAGATCCATCGCCTTTTACGGCGCAGCGAGATAAAACACGAGATGTACTCGCGCGGCATAATAAAACTACCACATAAATCTCGAGACCTTACCAATGTCTTGCTACCAATAGGGCTGTTTTACACACGTATTGATCAAAACATTTATTATAAATTTATTTTTAATACAAGTTATTATCGATGGCGTTCACTGACAATACCGAATAATATTATTAATAACAAATAGAAAAACTTGATTCAAACGATTTAAGACTGCCAAAGTTTACAGAATTTTCGAACAGAACCCAAAAAATTATTATAAAAATAAATATTCATATATTCATCAATTCTTTTAAAATAAATTAAACATATTGTGATGGGTGTCAACCCTAAGGATAAACCCAATTCACAGCGACCACGCGGCTCACGTCCTGCCGCTGACACAACTCCTTGCAAAAACAACGCGCCTCCACAATACTACAATAGCCGGCTGAGCTGAGCTGTTTCCTCCTAGCACCCCCCTTACCTCCTACGTTTCACCGCCCTCCTCCCAGTCCTCTCCCTCTCCAGCTACTTACGTGACTCAGCAGCGAGCGAACGTTATATCAAATTCGACGTCGCGCGACTTTAGTGGCTTGTTTTTCGTTTGTAACGTAGGTGGTTTTTTTCGTCTTCTCAAAGTCAAGTCAATAAAACATCCGGTAATGGCGCTATTGGCAAAGATAAACGTGAGCGACTGCGAATAAATTACACAGACAAATTCCCTTTATTCTTTTTATTAAAGTTTGAGGGAACTGTGGAGAGGAATGTCGGGAACGAATTTGTAGAGTTTCCGGGAGTTGTTTTGAGGCCTGCGACTGGGAATGCAAATTTGTTTCCTCGGGACATAAACTTGCAGACTTTTTATCATTTAATTATTAATAGTACAGTTAAAAACTAAATTATACTATACCATTTTACCACAAAAATTCAATGGTATAACTTTCACAATAATAAACATAGTAAAACCTCTTACAAATATAAGTAATACTAAAAACCAAAGATTTTAAAAATTCGTTTAATGCTTACAAGGATAGATGTCCTTTTTGTAATAAGATTTTTCAAGAGTTAATAAGTCGATAGGTTTATTGATTTCATGCAACCCTAGTTGCGACGGAAGGTTTAAGAAGTTAGAAGTTTTAGCGGAGTCGAAACTGAATCGAAAGAGCGCTCGACAAAGTTGTGTAACTTTGGGTTGTAATAAAACTTTCCTCGTAACAATTCCCATTCAAGTTAGTCGGTAATATGCGTTGGCGGTTCTAAAGCTGTTATGTCGCAAACTTTACACACTGACATTCCAAAATCTTATTAAATTAATAATCGAATTAAAACTACTCTAATACTACAATATTTAAATGTACATTTATAACAAAAACCCAGAAGATTTTGTTAATTAACTGACAACTATTGCAATAAATAATAAACATACTACTACAGGTGTCAACAAGATTAAAAATCACCTATTCTTTTTCACAGATATATAACTTCAAACAGTCCATTAAGAACAACATTCGATATAAACCTACGTACAATTATGCTTCGTGTCTGAGACGAGGTCAATGCATCCCAGACAAGCAGACATAGATCGGCGGATGTATCAGTTTTTCAAGCACAAAAAACGATATTCTTTTAGCATCTATCGAAGCGACAAACGGGGTCCACGCTACGGCCGCAAGGTCAACGAACTCGCGACAAACGCGCCGCTGCACCGTCGCTAAACGACATCCAATTAGCAGCGATCGCCCGGCTTTCATTAACCGAGCCAAACGTGAACCGACCGAATAAACCAACGTCCGGAAACCGTAAAAAAATTGAAACCCCAACGACTTAGTTAACGCACATTTATCTAAATACAAAGAGGTGGAAATTACGTTAATTTATTTACGGATTTAGTTATTTAAGTCGATATAGGAAGTTTTATTTGAGAATTTCAAATAATATGATCAGTGACTTATTCCTACACCTAAAGCGTATAATATTATCGTACAAACGTTTATAAACATGTCTGCAACATTACCAACGTAATTCAAATTATTTATACAAACCTCTCCGTAGTATAAAAGTAGTTAGGCCAGGCAGGTGGTTGGATAAACCAAAAATGGCCGCTCCAGCTGCGAGGCAATGGTACCCCGCTGTATACGGCCTTGTTACCATACGTGGGTGTATTACATATTTGTTAGGCTAATGTACAACTGCGCACAATCAAGTATGAATTTCAGACTGACGAGTATCAAAGTGCTAAACTGCGTCACGTAAGAAATTAAAGTTAAACTTCATGTCATTATCGATTTTTAAGTTTAGATGGATAGATGGATGTTTGTTAGAGTTTGTAGCCTAAACGGCTAGATCTGCAAAAAATTTTTAGATCTATGTGAAATTGACCACTCCACACAGGGCTGTGATGATTTGCTATGTCTCTTAGTGGGGACGTATAGTGATGATGTTGAAATAGTGTTATTCATACTTTAACTTTTGTATTTGTTTTAAACGCTAATTTTGCAATGATAATGTACATAATAGCCCAATTATAGCTCAAAAATGTTTTTTAACTCACTTACAAAGAAAATACTTCACAACCTCAAACAAACAGGAACATTCCAAAGATATCTGTCCACAGATAAAATATAAGTAATATCTGACTTGCATATTTGTTGCGTACTGTCGCGTATTGCATCAATACGGTCGATATTTCATAGGGGTGAACGACATCGCCGAATATTATACGAATTCCGTAGAGGCGGAATTGACTCATAAATTGTACTTCGCAGGCTCGACGGCCAATGCAATAAACAACAGAATGTTCACCAAAACCTATTACTACCGATATTTTTATGCATAAAACTTACAAAAAGTTTATACACAGTACAATGATGTTTCTACATAAGTATTTAGATAAACTGTGGCAACTATTAAAATATTTCCATAAATGTTATTTGTCATCTCTTTCATAATTATTGAGTTATATGAGACAACAATAATCTAATTAATATTATAAATACGAAAGTTTACATGGATGGAAGGATGTTGGCAGCCTAAACTGCTAAACGTATCTCGATAAAATTTGTCATAGATGTAAAGAATAGTATGGGAAGAATAAATAGGCTACTTACTTTTGTTTTTTCAATTCCACGCGGACGGAGTAGGCTAACACTGGTGTCTTAATATTAGTTTTTCATTAGCGCTATTTCTGTATCGGAGTGACATTTTTGTTTGCAATTTCATCCAAGTAGCAAACTTGTGCTATTTGCATGCACAAATTAAAGCGAATTCCCAACTTGTGGAACATTTGTCCCGTGAGATTGTTATATTCGAGCTTCAACTTTACACATTATGTACGTGAGAATAGTTGCAACAACTTTAACACCTCAACTTGAATTCTGCAAAACTTCCGACAGAAACTATTCTATCTATGAATTGCTTCTTTTGTCATTTGTATTGTAAACTTACTTTGAACTAATATAATAATAAGTCGACGTATTATAAAACAGTTAAAATACGTAATTTCATAATTGTATGAACATAAATCTTACTATCTAAGATGTTCATTACTATATATATCTCCTCAACAAACCTTGATGAAATTGGTCAGTGATGTGGCACATAGTCTGGAAGAACACAAGCAACTAATTCATTTTTTTAATTTATAACTAGCTTTCGCCCGCGACTCCGTGAATTGAAAAAGACAAAAGTCAATATTCTATGTGTTTTTTCTGACTATCATTTACATATATGCCAAATTTCATCGAAATCCGTTTAGGCTACAAACTCTTAACAAACATCCATCCATCCATCTAAACTTTCACATTTATAATATTATGAGTAATTACATTAGACAACTTTTAAGATAAGTTACTTGTCTTTAAATTAATTATTGCCATCTCTAGTACTGTTACTCAATAATAATAAAAATAAATATCAAACAATCCCATCAAATTCATTGCCAAGTTCGTAAATCCACACAAGGTTAGACAACTAAATTCCCTCAAGAACAAACAGTAATGCCTTACTGAGAAGTGTGTTACTACAATAAGGGGACGGAACGAGGTCATACAGACGCCCTAGTGATACGTCACAGGACTCTAGAGACCTCTACCGCACAACTATCGAACCGGCCTTTGTTTGAAATCGTATATCATTACATTTATAACATTTATAATACCAATGAATTATACACTTTTGCAAATAAAGGAATCAGTAATTAAAAAAAAAACATTTAGTTATTGTCGACAATAAAAAAATATAAAATTTCATAGAAACGTTATTTGTTTAAACATTAGATATTTAGCTTTGGTAAAGTAAAATACTTGTTTTTGACTAATATCAGAGAGAGCCTTTTCTACAATATTTAATAGCGAACATTAAATTTCTTTATCTACGTCTATTCGACGTTTTGAAGTAAAAGATGGCGAATTTAATGTATTAAGGCGTCTCTCGTGCAATAACATTCGGGAAATTTTATCGCCAGTGACGTCAGCAATCGCCAATGGCGTAGTTATCGCCATGTCGCTGCATCAGTGATAACTGCTTGCTATTTTAGTAGATTCTGTACACTGATAATGTATTTAATTACGTCATGTGTCCAGATTGAATTAAACCAATCGGAAATTTCCCTATTCCCTTCTAGTCGATACCATTCAGTTATTTGTATAGTAGGTTATTTTAAAAAAAAACTTATAAAATATCTTAAAAACAGTCCCACTGTTTGATATCAAGATAAAATACTTATGTGATCAGCTTTCACTATTAACTTACGTCAACGGATTTACGTTTTTTTTCGAAGACGAAGTGAAATCTTTAACATCGACGTAAATCTTAAAAGTTCCTGTTAATCTTTTGCGAGACATCGGTAATGTCCTACGGGATCCTAAAAGGAATTATAAAAAAAGAAAACATTTTATCAAGGAAACGCGGTGTAATAATTATAAAAACGGCCAAGAGGAGGCTTTTATGTAGTACTACTATTGCCCGCGACTTGCTATCAGTGGAATTATAAAAACATAGTAAGTACTTAACGCGTTTCATGTTTAACATCTGTCAAATTTAATCGAGATGCGTAGAAAAAACATATCAATGAATCCGACCAAACTGTCTTATTTATGATATTAGTAAACGTTATTAGTATGATTTGTTTCATCTATTTCATTTACATAACATTTAGGAAAATAAGGCAGGGCATTAAAACATCATCCGCCACGCCCAATGAGCGGGGAGCTCATTCGGAAAATCAATACAAAATCATTTCAACAATAATAATTCGCAAAGCTGTTCGGTAATTACAGTTTTAATAGGACGGTCAGTGGGGTGGCCACCCCCACCACGGTCCTCGCGAGATGACTGTTCGGGCTGGGGGTGGTGGGCATCGAAGGGAGGACAGTGGGAAGGGGACAATAACACTCCGCAGCACAATAGAGAGCTTTGAGTAAAATTATATCGCTTTTGATAATGTGAACGATCGGCGCGGGTCGCGGGACGTAGTACACGATTCCAGTTGTAAACCCAGCATTAATTAAAGATAATTCTACTTTGGATAAAGTTTCGAATCCAATTACTCATTCGAGTTGGCTTAACTCGAAGTTTGAAAGTCATATTTGGTTGCTGAAACTTCTATACAGTAAACTTTACGGGATCCTAAAATTTTAAATTAAATAATCTCAACATAGACAACGCATATCTATCTAACAAAATGCGTAGAATGTTTTAACACAGCTATAGTATTTATAAAAAAAAAGAATAAATACGCCATTAACCTTTACCCGATTTAAAATTGAGAGACAAATTTATTGCAAGTACAGAAGAGCAATTTGCGTTCTAAACGAGCCGCCTACGGAAAAACGATAGCTGCTGCGGCGCGCGGCCGCAATGTATGCGCATACATTTCCTTTGCCGGATCGTGGACGCGTGCAATTAACAAATTCAGTACGCACTACTGGGAATTTGAACCAATCTTCTCGATATACCAAAGATTAGTGATGACGTAATCACGTTTAAAAACAATGCCAAAGCAGACATTCGTTACTTTCTTTCAATTAAAGATATTCTGCACATAATACAGACTTGCTAACGGCAAAAATTAAGCTTACAAGATTCTTAATATAAAAAAAAAACACTATTATACTGGCCATCTACAAATATAGCTTTATAAAAAAAGAACAGGTATGTTAGGTATGGCGCGTATTTAACGGCCAGAATCGATAGCCGATCGACGAGAGGCGGTCGTGTGCGTGTCCGTGTGTGTTGGCTACAGACGGAACGGATGCGGTCCGGGCACACATCGCAATAACTATTTACCGAGAAACGTCGTGCATGGCGCGGCTTTTATGGTTGTACAGCACGTATTATTATTTTTAATATCAACCAAATGGAAAAACACTAGCAAATTTTATGACAAACATAATACAGTTGTATTTAATTAGTCATACCAATTACCACCATCACAGATTATTAAATGACTAATCTTGAATGGGCTAAAAGTGCGAATATCTATTTTTTTCCACTTTTTTCCTTTTAACTGATTCTTAACTATGCCGTAGTTCGTGTTTGTTAATATAAACGAATGCATAATGAATGATGAAACTGAAACCAGACATATATCAAAAATTCATTACGAAAAAAAATGTTCATATCTTATCACGTCGGCAAATTTAAAAGAACTGAAAAAAATACTCGTACTTACGACACATGGACGAAGCTATCTTTATTTTAGCAATTTAACATAATTTTCTGTCATGCCAGATTTTATTATGAATATTGTCTTTACGGAGTGTCGGCATAATTTGTGCTTCTCTACCATCCATCCATCCATACTTCCGGTATCACACCATTTTCTCAAGCAAGAATACGTTATGGTAAAAAAAAAAACATATCGACGAATTGAATACCTCCTTCTTTTGGGAAGTCGGTCAAAAATAAAAATAAAGATATAATAATCTTGCTGTGGGATTCATAATTGAAATCCGAGACCTTTAAAGAAATTAGCGGAATCTATTCAAACTTTACTTTAAAACATTTCTCGAAATTGGCTTCTTTCACAGAAGATTAGAAGATTTTACTTAAAGCGCTTAGCTTAAGCGTATTGACCTTGGGCCGGCCAAACCTCGTAACAATGAAGCCTTATTGAAGAGGTGAAGCGTCTTTTAGTCATTCAGATTACCAAGAAAACACAATTATGTGAATTACGAAAACTATTATGTATTTTACCGTATTGTTTGTAACTATGTAGAGATTTTAAAAATGTAATCAGAAAAAACTAACTGCTAATTAAACCAAAGAAAATACCTTTATTAGCTTTGTACTAAAAAATTGTGGATTTTTTTTATAATACAATTTAATTGTAATTACACATATTAAAGGTTTAATAAATTCGACAACCCTATTCGTTTTGTATGCAGAGCCTATCGCGTATACATATAGCGTTGAGATCTTGACATCGGCACAGCAGGGGTGCCTCCACCACTAGCGATACGCCACATCTGTCCTAGTTTCTAATCATTCCATCGGCTGAATGCATTTAAATAGTGCTCTAACAATATAGAAAAGCGTTTTATACTGTTTTAAGCGTATCATACATTTACGAATTTTACACATCAATAGTAAAACATATACAAGGAAAAAAGCATGTAGGGTAAATCTTTTTAGTTACATGTAATTTTTTCTGGCCAGATTTAGAAGTAATCACAAGTTTAGAAAACTTTGCTGCAAGATAAAAAAAAATACTTGGTCCTAACAAATCCATCAATCTTGGATCCTTTAATATTTAGTATTATCATCACTTTGGATTCTGTCAATGTGATACAACTTGCAATTTACGTATATATTTATCGTTGTATAGCATCAAGAAGTTTTTTATCCAAAATCGAATCAGTAACATGTATAAAAAATACATAGGAACATTGATAAATGTTGATAAAGCGCTGACGTAAATACGTAAGAATGTGCAAACATTATAGCACACTGAACTCAATTTAATATGTTATGAAAATAATATATTTAACAACTATGTTTAGAGTGCTCTGACAATAGACAAATGTTGCATTCGAGTTTGCGTTATTATTATACTACTGAACCTTAAAGTGCGGACACACCTTTGACTAAACTATCGCCCAACTGTTTAGTCTAGCTTTGAGATTCCTATGAGCTTGTATGGAGGTGCGCACATTACTCGATTTTTAGTTGTGCAAATAAACAGTTGAGTTGGCTGTGAAAAGTGTGCGCCCGCTCTAACTTTTACGTATGCAAAGATAACATAATATAATCAATAATATATTACGGTGACCTAGTGCGGATGGCACTAAGTCGCTGGATGTTATGAGCAACACCACATACTGTGGATGACATCAAACAAGGCTTATATTCTTTGATCGCACTGGACTAATAATTTTGTCGAATACCGATTTTTCAGTACTTTAAATACTCATACGTCCAAATGTCAGTAACACTCGTCGCAGTACACAGGTGAGTGGTATATTGCAGGATCTAAGTAAATCTCAAATTCATACTTGAGTAAAATAAGAGGTTCAGTTCAGATGTATTTTACGCTTGATGGTAGGCACTATTCGCCCGCAAAATTAGAACAAAGTGGATTGACACAACTAAATGATTTTCTAATCTACTTGATTAAATTTTCGTTGTTCAATTAGTTAGTAAATAACTGTACTCCACTTAATTACTACTAAATGATGCTAATTAGCCTTTACGTCTAGCTTTACACTGACATAGATTATGACAATTGTTAAGCTAACAGCCTACATAGTGTTAAGAAGAAAATCAGTAATGTGCTGGATTGGCACAACACTAGATCATTGACATATACATCCCATCCTTATCTGACATCTGTCAATGTCATTTAGACATTAGAATAGCGCCATTTTGATTGATTAGTGGTCTAATTGTAGAAATTATTTACACTGTTTCAATTATATTAACTAACAATAGCTACATGATCTAAAATGTCTAAACTGGTCAACACTAGACGTGAAATTCACAAGCCAAAGGCGTCAGTGTATAATTTACGACACACTTTGGCCGGCGGTCGACGGCCTGGGTTACATTACCGTTGCGACATCGCCTTATCCGATAACACTGCTGGAATATGTAACTTAATAGCTTTGTTTGTGCACTTTTTATAATTAAGCTTGTATCTTAAGCAGATAGACTGAGACGCATTTCTTAAGATGCAATTAAACCTAATACTTGGAAAACTGCTTTAATAGCAGCTGCTGTTTTTCCAATGAAAGAAATTAAAAAATAACAATATAATTAAAATTTATTAACAATAGTTAACAAAACTTGTAACCAAATCACATCTACTTTAATTTATACTAAAATAGAAGCAGTCAGTCTATGAAAACATAAATTGTTGATTTCTTTGTACATATCCTACATTATATTCATTATCTATTCAGAACTACATCTCATTATAAACTGAGGATTTAAAGCAAATATGCTGTAGTCCAAATTTTTCATATTCCAATACATGAAATTTCAGTTAATATTATAAGCTACAATTTAGTATGCCTAGTTGGACTGCATATTTGCTTTTATGTCTTAACAGTTCGACTCCCTGTTCTGTTTTTTAGCTCTTTGTTTAATTTACTTTTTAATAGGCAATGTTAGTTGCCATTAATTAACCTAACTGGACCTTAACTACCAAAGAGGTTTCACCTTCACTCTCCTTTACTTCCAAAGCGGTTGGATCTTCATTCAACACAGGATTTAGAAATGAGGTGATTCTTTTAGTAGACAAGGAACATTCAAATAGATAAAAATACATATGAATTTAAGATCAAATATATGTGTTGATATAATTGTTTTTAAATTTAAAGTCATATTATATACATGTTTAATTAATTTTGAAACTTATATTTGTTAGTTGGGAAACAACAATAACTATAATTAAAGCTAACAAAATTCATTAAACAAGTGAGGGAAACTCTCTGTTCTCAAAGTTTGAAATTTAAACTTTGTTTATTAAAAACAAGTATAACACAGCTTAGAGAAACTTTGAAGAATTTAATGAAACTTCACAAAAGAAATCCAACAAGTCCAAAGTTAAAACAAATACAAGAAGCCTAAATAGGTAAATAATGAAAGGCAAAAACTTTCCAATGAAATCCATTCAAAGTTTTTACCCAATTCAAAGTATGTTAAATGAGAAGTCAGTACTAATTTAACTTTGAAAACTTTGTTCAAAATGTTGACTATGTTTGATATTAAAATCTAATTACTTAAATTATATAGTTACTTAAGTTTTATTCATCTATGTCAGTAAAAGAACTGCAATAATAAGGTTTAAATTTCAGTTTTGCTATTTACTTTAAAAAAAGTTTATGACAACAAAAATCCTCTATTGTATAAAAGTAAACAATGAGTTTATAATTATAGAGAAATTGATAACATAGTTCTGCATAAATTATTTAGTTTCAATTTTTCGACGTTAATATATTTTTTTTCTCGTATGCCTGAATTGAAATGACACGTTAGTACAAAGTAACTTTGCACCAAGAATATATAAAGCGTTTGATTGACGTTCCTAAACGATGTCCTAAACTACAAGAGCTGAATAGTGTTCGTAAACGCACTAACTTTCTAAACTATAAGTAGGTCATCAAAGTCCCAACAGCGCGCAGTTTAAAACACCGCGTGTTCGTTAATCTTCAAGCCGTACCCAAAAATCGGTACGTTCTAGAAAGTCATGACCCGCGGTTCTGTGGCCGTGAATTTGTGACGCGTCGGTGGCGTCGGCGAATATGTCGTCGCCCGTCAACTAGACCACTGCACGGAGCCCGCTTCGCCACCATTACGATGACGCTATCACATTTTTACATATAACACGGTTGCTAGAATGTTTATGTCTGCGAAACTGCCGACTAACGCTGACACATACTTCTAGCCGATTCTTTAACAACAAATATATACGGTCTTACCGTCTAAAATGCTGAATCCAACAACAAAGAATCACCAGCCACGCGCTCCAGTTAGAGGGCACTCACTAATCACGAAACCACAACGTAAGGCAGCAATATTATGTCACTGTAACGTTTGTTTTGTTCACAGTCAATAAACGAAGTCAATTTGAATGAAGTTTTCTTGGTTTTCTCGCAATAAACACTAAACCGGGAAAGCGAACCCTGAATCACCGCCAGCTCCGTACAAAATGGCGGATTAGCGTAATGAAAGTGACGCGCTGACGCGCCGACAAGTTGTACAGATTAAAAAGCATTCGGAATAGTTATAGACTAAATAATTTAAAACGATCTAATAATTTTAATCAAGTCAATGAGAGTTTGTTAAACGCATAAATTAATATTCTTTTTCATACATTTTTATATGAAAGTCTACTTCTTTAAAACTTGTAATAATTTTTGGTTTCGACCATTCGACATCATGTGGTAACATTGCAATTTAGTGTTACCACAATGAAATATAAATTATTTTTGATTCGTGAAGACTCCATTTAATCTTTTAATTAAAAAAATATCAATTTTGCAAAAAAACCTTAACGTTTTTATAATTCTCGGGGTCGATTTTATATTACAACTTGATTATAAAAACCCATCAAACTTTAAAACCATTTCCTATTGTGTTTACTTTTGATTACAATCAGCTGAGTTTTGTTGTCATTGTTTTAAATTGTCATCGAAATTACGCCTTATATCCACATCTGTTAATTTGCGAATCAAATAAATAAAATGAACGAAATAAAATCCCTCGAACATGCAACTTTAAAGGTGAGGTTTAAAAAGCAATCAATATGTAACTACCGTTTGATATTTTTTATGTCCACCATACTTCGCAATACGTATTATTTTATCAATAATTGAACATATGTTATAATTAAAGTCTAATAGTTTGTAATATTAACTGAGTACCCACTGGTCTGTTGATCGCCTTAACGTAAAATTCAACGGGTTTTGATATATTTTACATTTCTGAACTGCTTTCTACTAGAATTCTGTAAGTAATTTTCCATAAAAATAAAAATTATCTTAAAACATAACATGAAGATGGAAAAAACTTTTTGTTTTGTATATTCTATTATTCTACCATTGTCTTTTTTCCTATTACAAAGAAAAGAAAGAACTTTTATGTTTCTTAGATTTAGTAAATTGACTTGTTTGTAAGTTTGTTTAAGATGTAACATATTGTACATCTATGTAGTACACATTTATGT
>NW_013527026.1:5723910-5727762 GCF_000836215.1 Papilio polytes
CATGTGACATTTAGATACACATGGGTTGGGAAATAGTTCATTTGAAATTCTTACCTCCCTGGCCACATACACAGTGTTCTAGACACTGTCACAAAAAGATACACAGCGCACCTAAGGTGTTAAGGGATTGACTTAGAGAAGGGTTCTAATACTAAATATCAAGGAGAGTAACTCCAATGGTAGTTTTCAACATTGTTTTCATAATATTTTAGTAGCAGAAACATTCAATAGATATTTCTAAAGAATTTGGGCAGAAATGATATTTGATCACATTTATGATATTATCTCACTAATCTTACTAATATTATAAATGTGAAAGTTTAGATGGATGGATGTTTGTTAGAGTTTGTAGCCTAAAAGGCTGAACGGATTTCGATGAAATTTGGCATTGACGTAGAAGATAGTCTGGAAGAACACATAGGCTATTCACTTTTGTTTTTTTTTCAATTCCACGCGGACGCAGTCGCGGGCAAAAGCTAGTAGATTATAACTTTATAACTAAACTTACAGACGCAACAGCAAGCAAATCACTGACAAAAGAGTTTAATTGAAATATCAGTTCTTTGGACTTCTTGCTTTTTTAATTCACAGAAAAATGCTACATTTATATTGATCTAACAATTATTAAAAAAAAAAAAAGAACTGATGACAACATTGAGGTGTTATATAATAAATATGTTTGTGGGCAAAACTTTTTTCATTATAATTACATTCTTCTTCTTGAAGGAAGTCTTTGTTGATGCACTTCATACTTAATACATACTTCTTATATAATCTACGTTTTGTAATCTTTACTCAATATTTATTTATACCCTAAGTCGGAACCAAACTCTTTTTGTTCTTTTCTTAATTTTTTAATACAGGTAGAAAAGCTGACAACAATGAAACGCAAAGCCTCAGAAGCTATCAACGAAGAGGTGCAAGCCGCTTATGTTTGCAAGAAGCGGCTCGATCACCTCAAGGAGCAAGCTGAAGCCTTACAGGATCCCGTTGCTGCTCAAGTAACTTATATTTTTCTTACACTTTACTCTGCATATTGTTGAAGGTCTACCATGGATGTCAAAAATAGGAATATTTCAGGAGAGAAAGAACTGCATAATTTTGTAAAGATACTATACTAGTATACTGTTTCATCAGCCCTTTATATGTCCTCACTGAGGGGCTCGGTGCCTACCTCAAGTTAGAGTGCCATAGTCAACCACGCTGCCCAATGCGGGTTGATTTCACACATATCTTTGAATTTCTCCGTAGATATGTGCATCACGATGTTTTCCTTCATAGTAAGAACGTGGGGTGAACTATGTACATCCAAAATTAAAAAAAAAAAAACAAAAATTACATTGGTACAAGCGGGATTCGAACCCAAGACCTGTAGATAACAAGTCAAGTGTTTAAAACCCTGATCCACCGACACTAATACATTGTTTGGGTATACTTAATTATAGTTATACTAGCTTTCACCCGCGACTCCGTCCGCATTTAATTAAAAAAAAAACAAAGCAAGTATCCTATGTGTTCTTCCAGACTACACTCTACATCCATGCCAAATTTCATTGAGATACGTTCAACCTTAAAAGGCTACAAACTCTTAACATCAAAATTTTCGCATTTATAATATTTATAAGATTTAACATAGAGTATGTATTTCTGATAGTCTGAAGTGTTGCGTCTTTCGATTTTCTAGAGAATGACATCTAAATAGCCAAAAAGTAACTTCCTTGGTATTAAAACGCAGACGAAGTCGCGGGCAACAGCTGGTGCTTTATAATTAACGATTCTCTAAGGGGAAAAGATGATTGATACCCATTTTATAAGGTATTATATGAAATGTTACAGACTTCTCTGAACCAATGGCGCAAGGTTCGCTTGGACCGAATGTTGGTGGACTACTTCCTGAGGAACGGTTACTATGACTCCGCTACCAAGTTGGCGGACGCTAAGGATCTGCGCGACCTCACTAACGTTGGTAAGCAATTTGATGATTTTGTATTGTATATTAACTTATATATGTATATTTGAGAAGTTTTTATATGTGTTGTCAGCTCACCAAAATCAAAATCATCAATATTTCCTCAAAATCTCCCTTAATTTTGGGTAAATGTAAATTTCAAACTATTAAAGAACAAAAAAGACAGCTTCTGCTAGGGAAGGGATGGGAAAAAAATATTTGAATTAATATGTGAAGGGTAAATGTATCCCCTTCCCCCTTACCCTTAAGATAGGAATGCATCTGTGAATGTAGATGTTCATAGTCAATGGTCGCTATTTTAGCGAATTAAGTGTTCGCTTGCTCGTTTGCCACCTTACACTGGCTGGAATCGGTAGACTGAGTAAAGCGTTTCGGAAATACGTTACGTTACGTTGTTACGATTGTAATTGGCTAAGCGTATATTAGAACGGTGTAAGTAGCATTGAATGAATGAGTATGTATTTATTGCCACAAAATAGAAATTACATACAAGGACTTATTCTAAAGAAAACAATCGTGGCAAAAAGTAGCCAGCTCAGTATGCAGGACTAAGCCGTTCCTGCGCCGATTTTCAGCTGGCTCCTTCGCACTCAAGTAACATATAGCTTAATTATTAGGGTAACCGGCCGCACTAATTACATACCTATACAGAAATAAAAAATACACTTTTAAAAAGAAAAAAAATCACATCAAACAAAAATGGGACATCATAAAAAGAAAAAAATATATATTAATTAATAGAAACATTCATACTAAATTGAAAGTAGGATGCACATACTGCATTTATAACCATCTTAACACATTTTTAACAAAAACAATTGTTGTTAAAAAAAACAATTGTTGAATTGGTGTGGTGTGTGTCAGACATCTACCAGGCGGCGGCGCAGGTGGAGCGCGAGCTGGCGGCGCGGCGCACGGCGCGCGGCCTGCAGTGGTGCGCCGACAACAAGTCCAAGCTGCGCAAGATCAACTCCACCATGGAGTTTAATATACGCATACAGGTCGTTTTAACATATTTACAATGTTTTGTCACAGTGGTAGAGTTTTAACATCTTCGCAATGTAGTCTCGCCCCCAGCAATACCTCACATAGAAAACAGGCGTGTAGTGGGAAGCAATTCCGAGTACAATCTGATGAGTATGGTGCTGGAGACCCAACTTTATCCCTTTCTCTTCCTTTTTTATAAGAAAAGGATGGGAAGGGAATGTGTACATTTTTTTAATTCTTGCTACTTTTTTGTATCCTTCATTATTTATTATTAGTTCCTTCAATGATTTAGCTCCTATGCCTATGAATTTTACGTCCTGGAATGGGTAACGTTAGTTTATATTTAATATTGCATATGTATGTATAGGAGTTCATAGAACTGGTCAGAGCTGAGCGGCGGCTGGAAGCTGTGCGTTACGCCAAGAAGCACTTCTCCTCGTACGAAGAGGGCCAACTCCGAGATATCCAGCACTGTATGGGCATGCTGGCCTTCCCCAGCGACACGGGTAATTACATTACACACTATGCCAGTACAGTTAAACATAACGCTATATAACTGGAATGGATTTTAACTGGCACTATGTGAAACTGGCCTCAATCCATATGTTTGGCTTGTGATACTATAACTATAATTTACAAGTATAAAGGAACAAAAAATACTAATTTGCCTTCGAAGTACATATGAGCCAAAGCCAAACAAAAAAGGGTATTTCCTATCACATGTCATAAAATGTATGTACTGTATAGTTTAGTGTAGGTACCTACATATTTTTATTTAAATTATGAACAATTTAATCATAATTTATCTTAGTTTTTGATATATTTAAGGTATGTATCCAAAATGTATAAGCAAAGTGTGAACCAATAATATTATTTAGCTATAGTTAAATCAATGC
>NW_013527026.1:5727968-5728390 GCF_000836215.1 Papilio polytes
AACCATGCTCTAAACTACACTGCTCACAACCATGCTCTCAACTACACTGCTCACAACCATGCTCTCAACTACACTGCTCTCAACCATACTTACAACCATACTCTCAACTGCTCACAACCATGCTCACAACCATGCTCTCAACTACACTACTCACAACCATGCTCTCAACCATGCTTACAACCATACTCTCAACTGCTCACAACCATGTTCTCAACTACACTGCTCACAACCACACGCTGCTAACAACCACACTGCTCACAACTACATCGTACTGCTTACTTCTACACTGTTCACAACCAGTGATTTAACTGTTCACTGTTCAACTGTTCACAACCACTATTGTAATTTAAAATTGACTCCCAACAGTAAATGAATCGTAGTCTTTTTTTCCGTGCTAAATTCACATAATAATAGCAACCGAT
>NW_013527026.1:5728495-5728729 GCF_000836215.1 Papilio polytes
TCTACGGGGAAAAGGTACGCAACACAATGCGCTACAACACAACCACTACAATGATTCAACTATTATTACTCAAACACAACCACTACAATAATTCAGCAATTGCTACTCAAACTCGACACAACCACTAAAGTAATTCAACTAAGATTGCTCAAACACAACCACTACAATAATTCAACAATTGCTACTCAAACTCAACACAACCACTAAAGTAATTCAACTAATATTGCTCAAACA
>NW_013527026.1:5732037-5738901 GCF_000836215.1 Papilio polytes
TCAACTATTATTACTCAAACACAACCACTACAAAAATTCAACAATTGCTACTCAAACTCAACACAACCACTAAAGTAATTCAACTATTATTACTCAAACACAACCACTACAATAATTCAACAATTGCTACTCTACTACTATGTGAATAAACTGTTTGATAAATTATATAGTGGTTATTACTTCGCCGCCCGGCGACGCTCACTCATAATAACTTCTATATGTTAATAAATAGCACAGATTAAAAATTAACTTTTAAAAATGCAGAATACATCAAAAATAGTTAAAAAGCTAACACTAAGTCACTATAAACCAAGCTTATTGTTAAAATATTATTTTAATTTGTCTGAATTTTCAGGCGCTAAAGGAGATGATGAAGGAACACGGATCTATCACCTGCCCCAAGACCAAGGAGGTGTTCTGCATGAAGCGTGTAGAGAAAGTCTATGTCATGTAAAACTGCACATTTATATAAATATATGCCATATATTAGCATTTAAAAACCTATATTTCATATATTTTTTTCAACATACTTTGTAACCCCGTACTAAGACTCGGGTTTGTTTAAATTTTATTCTTAAGATTAACTTCATGCTGATTGGCTTTATATTTTTGTAGAGTTATTATTGTTTAATTCAACGTTTCTTGTATTAAAAAAAACCCTTATTTTAACATATAAATTGAGTAGAATCTCTGTTTTTTTTTTTTAAATCATAGTCAACTACTTGATGTGAAATTCAAAATGGCTGGTGCTGTTCGTCCATTTTGAATTCATTTATTTTAGTGTTATTTTATCTTTTAAAGTTTTAATAAAGGAATATAAGCTATCCTATTGTGTAACTTTGAAAAATAAATTCATATTGTAAAAATGTCTTTTATTTTATTCTCTTATTTTCAGAGCGCTTCTAATATGCAGTTTTTAGTAGTATAATTGAAAAATAGCTTTATTTAATAGAATAACCAACTTTGAACATACTTAAGTATACCTAATAAAGTTTAATTTGTTTCAATTTTCATAATTATCATGAACAAAGATAAATAATTCTAGTATTACTATGTCAAGTGAAAGTAAATCAACATACATTGATAAATGGATGTGCCGGAGGACTAATTTTATTCCTCTTCTCCTTACAGAAAAAAAAGAAAGGATGGGCAAAGATTAAAAAAACATAGAGTATGTATAGTTGATATATCACTTGAAACATTTTTCACATAATTCACCTAATATCACTAACGCTACCTGGTATCCAATACTCGAAATCGTTAAATAAATATTGAATCGTTGAAATTAAGTTACCGGTGAAAAATGTAGTTCCTTGGTAACTTAACAACTTCTATAACTTGAAAAAATAATATGTTCCCTTACCCTCAGAGCCCAAAACCTCTACAAAATAGACTCTTGATAACCTAAAACCTCTATAAAATAGAATATTTTGTGTTTCATTTGGACTTTAACTTATCGAGGTTCTACTGTATTTGTTAAACATCTTTGAGAAAAGGGAAATATCGATTACCTTATTCTCTGTCCACAGGAGAATTAATAGCAAGTTTAAATGGTTTACGATAATGTTAAAACTAGTTGGATCTGCGCAGTTGTTGCTTTGAGAATGTAAGAGAATTCATGATTTCAAAATTTTATTACCATAAAATAAGTTTTTACATGTTACAATACTTTTAAATGGCCATTATTATCACAATACATTTAGGACTACGCCATTCTATAACTAACAATATTGTTTATGTGGGAAGTAAGAGTATGTAATACAACAAATGAAGAAAACATATGTTTTTAACTACAAAAGCACTATAAATTCAGATATTTTACAACAAATTGACCATTATTAAGCCTTTTTTGTATCAAAACATTGAATTTAATATGTATTTGAAGTTAAAAACTTACATTTACAATAATCAAGTTACACAAATATATTATCACATTTAACATACAAGTAATTTGTACTAGAAACTAAGTTACTACAGTGGAGTTGTTATCACTATACTTAAAACTATATCAAATAATAATAATTAAACCAAAAACAAAACATCTAACTCTGAATAAAACATTTTCTATTTACTACTATTTGTGTTTGTATTTATCAAATTTCAGTTTATTTGAATATTAGGCCGTTTAAATATTTCTAATTCTTTTCAATGTTTTTAATGATTTTTTTCAATACAAATTTTGTCAATGATTATTATAGTTGTATTTACTTATTCATCACTCTTTGGCATGATATTGGTGGAATGACTATTACGCACCTATAACCCAGAGGGGTAAGCAGATATTGATTTAACATGAACATTAATGAAAAACATCAGTATATTCAAACTTAATTGTAAAAAATACAGCAATATTATTATTTTTTTTTTACATTTTATAAGAGTAAAATATATCGTTTAAGAGTAATTTAATTTTAATATAAAGATATAAGATTATTATATTATATTAGAAGAGTATAAGATATGACTTAATATTATGACTAACATATTTCTCACAGCAATGGATATACAAATTGGGTATCAAGCTTTTATCCCATTTGGGGTAGACACTAATTACTAAAGCAGATTTAATATTTTTATTGGTCTATAACCTACTTACTAACATGAAAGGATCAACTCAAAGATGTTAAAAAATGGGCTTTTATTGCCTAAACTGTACAGTTAGCTTCATGAATTTGTAAACATTTACAAAACTTTACAAAAATGTGTTATACCTTCAGTTTTAAAATATATGTATGCACATTCAATCTACACTATTATTATAAAGAGGATAGATTTGTATTTTTGTATGTATTGAAATAACTTAAACACTACTGGGCCGATTTCAAAAATTCTTGCACCATAAAAAACCTATGTTATCACTGAGTAACATAGGCTACGTTTTTACAATTTTTTTTTCATGTTTTCGAAGTGGCGAACAAAAGTAACATATATGAGGATGAAAACTGACACGCAACTGTATTTTGTATTTTGAAACAATAAGCATATGAAGGTTTGTCTTATTTTGTAAAACCATATCTTATTAAATGGATACATAGTTATGCAGCTAACTGTACATAGTTAATTCAGTTTTTTTTAGAGTTTAAGGATGACTAAATTAAAACATAGGTTATGTGAAAGAGGACATGTTTAAGATAGTAAATTCACATATAACAGGTGATAATCTATGAAAATGTAAATACAGTGCTGAGGAAAAGGTCAAGTAAGAGAAATGGAATTAAAAAAGTAGCATAGAATGGATATTTTTAGATGGTAAAACCCGGTTTTTTAACACTAGTTAAATCTATATAAAAATCTCGTAATGTAGTAATTGTTAAGTGAATTAACGACGTAATTATAAACATATTTAAAATATGTAATATTTTTTGCTGTACAGGAATTTGTATCAAAAATAATTTTTCAAGGCCAGTGTCTTAAATTTTAATTTTATAATTACATGAAGTTCAAATACTTCTACAAAAGCATTTTTTATGTTTTTGTATGTATTTTACAAATGAGACAATTTTGCCAAATTTAATTATTTAAAAGCCCAATAGTTCTGATAGTTCCAACTGAAAAGTTAAACAATTCTGTTAAAACTTGTGTAGGCAAAATTTTAACCACAAATTGAAACCAGTGAAAGTTTTGCCTACACATGGAATTTAAACTGGACAGTTCGTATTTTCAGTTCAAACTAAACTGAACATATGAAGCAAGTGTTAGTTGAAATTTATGTTAATGTACATACTTATTGCAATAATTATTTACAAAGTCTTATATTAAAAGACTTTTATAGTTTTCCTTAATTATTATATCCATTGTTTCTTGCTTTTAAATCTAAATTTTATTTATCTTATGTAGTACAATTTTTTTAATCAATACAAAGATTGTTTTTTACATTTCAATTATGTACATGAAATTGTGAAGCAAAAGATTAGCGTGGTATGGACATGTTATGTGACGAGACAATGGGGACATAAACCAGAAAGTGTAAAGATTGAATGTGGATGGCTACAAAGGAAGAGGAAGACCGAAGAAAGTATGGATGGATTGTGTGACAGAGGATATGCTTAAGAAAGGAGTGGATTCAGATATGATGGCTGATAGAGATGTATGGAGCAGCACATACTGTGCCTAATTACACAATTAAATTAAATTATGTACATGATTTTAGCTTGCAATTAGTAATTTATATTTTCAAAGGGTTTTTTATTCTTATTAATATATTTAAGAACATTTATTACATACCTCCACTTGTTATTTCACTCCGAAGCTTTTACAATTTTTTTTTTACTTATAACTGGATATTTCACTTAACACTTCACAAACACTAATTACTTTTTAAACACTTCATTTACACTTAAGTCACAGTTTCCAGCCTACTGGTCTACTGGTCTACTGGTCTATCCGAAGTACTTAGTCATGAAAGCCATGACAGCGATGCCAGCGAGCAGAGCTGCTAGATGCTTAGCAGACTCCTTCTTGTCATCCTCTCGCAGCAGGTCAGGCAGCACGGTGACCAGGGCTATGTGCAGAAACCCTCCTGCGGTGAATGGAGCTATCCAAGATGTCTTTGCCTCTGGAATTTATATAATATAATATAATAAAAAAAGTAAACATGTATACAGAAGTTATTTCCGAATATAGATGACTAGCCGTTGCCCGCGACTTAGCTTGCGTGTAATTTAAAAAAATAACAAAAAACACACCCTATGTCACTCACTGATAACATAGCTTTGAAATGGTGATAAATTTTTGGAAATGGCCCTAGCAGTTTTTGAGTTATTTCAATACATACAAAAATACAAATCTTTTTCTCTTTATAACATAAGTATAGACTAAATATAAATAAAACATGATGTCTTTTCCACTCTGAACATTTTACTACAGTAGGTTTCCATTGTTAATGGGAGAAAGAAGCCAAAAAAGTATAAATAAATATAATACCTATAGCATTTCTAGCTCCGCTGAAGACAACAGCTGTCATTGCTCCGATCAGACCTGCTGATGCTGTGGCCTGGAAAATAAGATTTTTATCACGATGTTGCACACTTAACCTTACTAATATTATAAATGCGAAAGTTTGGATGGACGTAAGTTTGTTACAGTTTTAGCCTGAAATGGATCTCGATGAAACTTGTCATACATTTTTACAGTGGTAGAGCCCTTTTAACATCTTCGCACGAATGAGTCAGCTCGCCCGGTGTAATACCACGACCACACAGAAGACAGGCGTGAAGTGGAAGTAATTCCGGATTTCGTGTGAGTGTGGTGCCGGAGGCCCAATTTTAGTCCCTTTCTCGTCCCAACTTTTTCTTATAAGAGAAGGATTGTATGGCAAAGTGGATTTGACGGTGGAGGAGACGCATAGGAAATATGTGCGTCTCCTCCTCCGTCGATTTAGGGTAGACAACGCATCTGCAATTGCGGATGTCTATGGGCAGCAGTCGCTTCGCCATTTTGGCGGATTTAGGTTGCCATTATTTTGTATAAAAAAAACAAAAGGGGTGTAGAGGATAGTCTGGAAGGACACATAGGCTATTTTTTTTATAATTCCGCGCTGACATGATTAAATTCATATGTTAATTGGTATGTAAATATTACCAGTTGTGCTTTAGCTGCCTCCCAGCGAGAGAAACCACTCTTCAATAGTATCGCGAAGTCGCCAACTTCGTGTGGAATTTCATGCACTGGAAACAAAATAAATCTTACTAATATTATAAATGCGAAGGTTTAGATGGATGTATGGATGTTTGTTAGAGTTTACAACGTTCATAACTTGGCATATTTCGATTAAATTTTGTATACATTTAAGGGATAGTCTGGAAGCACAAATAAACTTGATCCCGGAAATAGTTTCTCGTGTAATACAATTAATTTTGTTTTTTCATGTTTAGTCGATAATTCTGCAATAATTCAACATATCTTATTGAAATTTGGCACAGATATAAAACATAGTCTGGAGTAACAAATGGCATATGGTTCATCTCCTAAAAAAATTGGGTTTCCGAAGGACATGTAATTTTTTATTTTTTCGTATGTACTTTATTTAATTCTGCAAGGAGGAAATTGCTGACAACAAATAGTAAATAAAAATAAAGAAATATGGTGAAATATAAAACCATCTTGAGGTTCATTACATAACTAAACAGTGTCTAACCATGTTTTTTGGTATATTTTGTTGTTAAATAACTCACCTAGTATAGCAAAGGTCGTCAGCAAACCAACTCTAAAGCCCACTAAGAAAGATCCTCCAACAGCCAGCCCGTGAGTAAAGTTGTCAATGGAATTAGCCATCAAGTTAAGATAACCAGCCACCTGGAATATAAACAGTAATCATTTAGATAAGTAATATATTAAAGGAGATGATATTATAAAAAACTAGATGTAGCTCGCGACTTCGCCCGCGTGAAACTAAAAAAATATAGCCTATGTTATTCCCAGATAAATTATCTTTCTAGTTCTCTGATACTTTTATAGTCACTATGTTGCCGAGATTATGACAAGGATTATCTGCAGAGAGAATTGAACATTATTTAACAAAAAAAAAAAACAACAAAAACATAGCCTATGTTCCTCACAATTAAATTATCTTTCTAATGGTTAAAGAATTTTTAAAATCGGCCCAGTATTTTTGAGTTATTTCAATACATCATCCACTTGCCCTTATCCCTTACGGAGGGTCGGCACTGTATGTGCTGCTCTTCCATACATTCATATCTATTCTATTATAAAGAGGAAAAAATTGTATTTTTGTTTGTATTAAAATAACTTAACTACTGGAGCGATTTCAAAAATTTTTACATCATTAAAAGGCTATGTTATCACTGAGTAATATAGGCTATATTTTTTAATTACACTCGGGCGAAGACAAGCCAGTAAATCATA
>NW_013527026.1:5739383-5757743 GCF_000836215.1 Papilio polytes
GGAGGAAATTGCTGACAACAAATAGTAAATAAAAATAAAGAAATATGGTGAAATATAAAACCATCTTGAGGTCCATAACATAACTAAGCATTGTCTAACCATGTTTTTTGGTATACTTTGTTGTTAAATAACTCACCTAGTATAGCAAAGGTCGTCAGCAAACCAACTCTAAAGCCCACTAAGAAAGATCCTCCAACAGCCAGCCCGTGAGTGAAGTTGTCTATGGAATTAGCCATCAAGTTGAGATAACCAGCCACCTGGAATATAAACAGTAATCATTTAGATAAGTAATATATTAAAGGAAATGATATTATAAAAAACTAGATGTAGCTCGCGACTTCGGCCGCGGGAAAATAAAAATATAGCTTATGTTATTCACAGATAAATTATCTTTTTAACGGTGAAAGAATTTTTAAAACTGGTTCAGTAGTTTTCGAGTTATTTCAACTGGACGGATTTAAAAATTATTACAGCATTAAAAAGCTATCTTAACACTGAGTAACATAGGCTACATTTTTACTATTTTTAATTTCACTCGTGCGAAATCAAGCCAGTATATCATACTAATATTATATATGCAAAAGTTTAGATGGATGGATGTTAGAGTTTGTAGCCTAAACGGTTGAACGGATTTCGGTGAAATTTGACATAGACCTAGATGGTAGTCTAGAAGAACACATAGGCTACTTAGATTTGTTTTTTAATTCGAGGCGGACGGAGACGCGGGCGAAAGCTAGTAAATAAATATAGAAGAGAAGTAACTCACGTCCTTCTTGTCAGTCTTCTCTTTGCTGAGCTGGTGCGCCTTCTCCCGCGCCTCCCGCAGCAGGCAGCGGCCCATCCAGCGACTGCTGCCCTTGCACTTCACAGCGCCGTTGCTGGACACCGCACTGCAGCAGCCGCCCTCACCTGCTCACAAACCACGAACACTTAGTTAAAATTACAATATTAGCGTTACCACGCCCTGGGAGAGATTTCTTCAGCATCAGATTTAATTGAAAATTTATTTAAATTGCATGAACGAAGTCACGAGAAAAAGGCAGTATAATAAAAGACAAACGTTAATTCCTTCAACATCTTTTCACTATTGTACTGATATTTATATTTGGTAAAATTTCTTGTAATTCTGCGTGAACGAAGTCACCGGAAAAAACTAGTATAGTAGAAAACAAATGCTAAATAAAACGAAGTAACCGTTTATTGACATTTAGCTACAGAGGGGCGTACATAATTACTGTATTCTCTCTTCTTATGTACCCTTCCTCGTCAAAAGCACCTCGTTTCTGTACGGATAGTTTGGATTGATTGATGGATGTTAGAATTTGTAGCCTAAACTGCTAAACGAATCTCGATGAAATTTGTCATAGATGTAGAGGACAGTCTGGAACATATAGGCTATTTAATTTTGCTTTTTTAAGTCCACGCGGAGTAATGGGCGAAAGCTAGTATTACAATAAATTGAACAAACCTTTAGTATTATTATTAAAAACACACGTATCGTACAACTGCTTCGCAGTAACAGTTCCATTCCCACATAGTCCGCCATTCTCCTTCCCTCTGCTCTTCCTCTCCGCTACCAATAACTTCTCTATCTCTTCAATCTCTATCTGCTTGATGGGTCCGTTAGGTTTCTCTTCTTCTTCTTCGTGAGCTTCCGCAGCAGCGAACAGCTTCTCCACCACGATGAACACCAGCATACCGAATAAACACCAAAGCCCACATTTCATAGATACATGTTCGCCTTCTGGAAAGAAAGTCAAGTCTGTAGGAGTTACAGAAGGTCACCCGAAAAGGGGGGAAAGTGGGTACTTCAAGTTATATAGGTCGTCGTAGAAAAGATCTTACTGTAAGTTTTCATTTATTTCACATTTTGTCCGTTAAGGATGGGAGAAGCTGCTCTAGATTTCGCCAAATTAGCGAAGGCATTATAGATTCGTTACGTTATAAGTTAAATAGATGACAAATTATATCAGGCCCTGATCTCTGATGTGTTTATTGGATTTATTGAACTAGCGAAACGTAAACGAGTTTTTTTACATCAGATTAGAAACCTCTAAAATTATCTGTATTTCTCTACTTTATCTTACTTCTTGGTAATATTATAAATGCTAAGTTTAGATGGATGGATGGATGTTTGTTAGAGCTTGTAGCCAGCCTAAACTGCTGAACGGAACTCGATGAAATTTGGCATAGATGTCTATACATACTATCCTATGATAGTCTGGAAGAACACATAGGCTTAATTTATTTTTTAATTCCAAGCGGACGGAGTTGCGGGCGAAAGTTAGTGATAAGTATATTACATATAAACCTCCATCTTGAATCACTCTTTCTATCAAAATAGCATTAATATCAGTTACGTAGTTTTAATGATCTAAGCATTATTAGGACAAACAGACAGATTTTGTTTTATACTTTGTGTGCAAAGGAATTACCATTTGTCTATAGTTTGTTCTTCCCCATTATCAGACTATTACAATAGTTATTTATGTATAAGTTCAAAAGGTTACATGTCCATTTTTCATTACTATTAGAGATATGATAAATCCCAAGGGACTTCCCATTTCAATCATACTAATATTATAAACGAGCTGTTGCCCGCGACTTCGTCCGCGTGGTATTAGAAAACATACGAACTATATAAATTACAAAAAGCTACGTATCCCTCGGGAACCGGACATTTCTCTAGGATCAAGTTTATCTGTGTACTCCAGACTTTGTTTTATATCTGTGCCAAATTTCAATACGATATATAGTGAACATTAAAAAACTAAATAAATGAATCCCACGGGAACCGTAACTATTCCCGGGATAAAAAGTAGCCTATGTGTTCTTCCAGACTATGCTCTAAACCTGTGCCAAATTTCATGGAGATCCGTTCAGCCGTTTAGGCTACAAACGCTAACAAACATCCATCCATCTATCCATCTAAACTTTCGCATTTATAATATTAGTAAGATGCAAAAGTTTAATTGATGGATGGATGTTTGTTAGTTTGTAGCCAAAACGGATAATCGGATTTCAATGAAAATTGGTATAGATGTAGAGGATGGTCTGGAGGAACACATAGACTATTCACTTTTTTTTTCCACGCGGACGGAGTCGCGGGCGGCAGCTAGTTATTTTATATATTCAGGCGTGTCACAGTCCACTTGATAAATATACCCAGACAATAAACATTTGATAACGTGAATTAAATGCAATTGTTTTGAAAAGGTTTATGATAATAACATCATTATTAAATAAATTGGAATAAAAGTTTTGTTAACTAGCTGTTGCTCGCGACTCCGTCTGTGTGGAATTAAAAAAATAGTAAAAAACAGCCTATGTTATTCAGTGATAACGTAGCTAGTAGTTTTTGGGTTATTGCTATACATATAAAAATACAAATCTTGTATCTTTATAATATTAAGTACCAGGTATTATTGGTAAAATCCATACATATTGTGAAATTATTTTTGTATTCGATAAAAAATTTGTTAAGAAATGTTAAGAGATCTTTAACATCAATCCTCATCCAAAGGGACTAAGTAGAAATAAACTTATAAACTCAGTGTACTAATGACATATTCATTTTGCCATAATTCTTTCATTAATTTAACATTTTCTTTGTCATTTTAATCTCATTATTGTATAAATGTTTTCTAGATAATAAAAATGTTTATTTATTTGATTTATTTACTGTAAACACTTAATAAACGATACGATGACACTGAATTCCGGTAATACATTTCTTTGTTTACCCTCGTTTGTATGACTATGACGTGCTCGGAACACAAAACCTATACGACCACGCGGTAATAACGGTTCATAGTAACATCGACTTTATTACAAACGCAATAAAGTTCATTACATAAAACATCAACGTTAGTAGGAACTGAATTTTATAGCAAAAATTTCTTTATTGGATTTTGTACTTTATTTTGTAGGGCTTAAGAGTTAGATTTGAAATCTGCAATGTAGTGGTAATTATGATAAGCTTGCAACACAAAACCTATACATTGTTTGAATGTGTGTATTTCTAATGGGAAGTAACGATGTGTGTGTGCACTTGACAATGGATTTTTGTACAACGAGCATTTCACATTAAATAATTTAATTTATTTAACGAAAACATATGTTTACTAGCTTTCGTCCGCGACTCTGTATGCGTGTAATTAAAAATAAACAAAACTGAGTAGCCTATATGTTCTTCCAGACTATCCTCTACATTTGTACCTAATTCATCGAAATTCAACCGTTTATGCTACAAACTCTAACAAACATCCATCTAAACTTTCGCATTTATAATATTAGTATGAATTGAAAGAACGTGCTGAAAACAGTGTTAGCTTGATGGTAATAATAGAATTACGTAAATAACTTTAAACACTTGTTTAAACACATAAATAAATAATACATCTTTCGGTATTTTAATAAATTAATGCTTTAGCTACGTCTTATTTTTTAAATTAATATCGGCAATGTTTTTAGGATCCTTTTTTAGTATTTGACCATCCAGAATTAAGTCAGTATAACGTAAGCTAACAGCCGTACTTGGAGTATATATATATATATTCATTATTGTTCGCGACTTCGTCGACGTGAAATTTAAAAATAGTCTAGGTTACTGAGCGATAACATAGCTTTTAAATAGTAAAAGAATTTTGTAAATCGGCCCAGTAGTTTTTAAATTGTTTCAATACATACAAAAATCTAAAAATAAAATTCTCTCCTCTTTATAATATTAGTATAGTTATAAATTTGCTAAGTGACCACTTAACATTTGCACTAGTACCTTTAGTATTGGCCAAATCATGTTGCCAGGCTTCAGGTAACAGATGTAAGAAGACATCGCCGAGTAGACCGCCCACCGCGAAGCTCAGCAATATCCTCAAGGTTGCAGCACCAGCTGGAAAAAAACACAACATATTGGTAGTCTACCTTATGAAAAGACGTTAAATAGATGCCACAATGGCAGTCATCGCTGTGTTACTGTCTTACTGGCGTATCTCTAAGAGCTCATTCAGAGATTGGTCAGTGCAAAATACAACCTCTTTGGCTGACAAGTGTGAATACAGCCAAAGAGGTTGCATACTGGCCACCGAGACATTACATTTAAGTATTAAAGTAAAGATGAAAACAAAAGAGATGGAAAAGACGCATGCAAGAAGTCAAGATGTAATCGTGATAGTTTAAAGTTGTTTTAGTTTAAGAAATGTTTTATTTCATATTTTTGGCTGCCGCGCTGTCGGTAACAGAGATTACACTTTTAACGGGAGATAGTTTGGTCGGAAAATCGGTGTACTTATGCTCAGTTGCTGAAGTTTCGATTTATTTTACCAAGTGATTCATTAGTTAGAAGTTAGTTTCTTCGTTAGTAAGTAGTTCGGAAACGCATTTCATGAAGTTATCGAACCAAAAACGCTATCGAACGGTTAAATATAGCTGAGAAATCGGCTATTACGCATCCAACTAAACTGTCGGCCAATAAAAAATCTTTAGTCTGCGAGCCACAGTACATATTTAATTTGAAGTCTATACTCGTTAGTGAAATCTCGATTTTATTTTAAACTGATTTCGTAAGTTGCTATTTTTTGAACAACATCTACAGAGTACATACTCTTGGTCCGTAATTTTTTGTAATTTATTTTTATTTGCGTTTTTTTAAGTAGCTATTTAGAGTGCTGACCTATCATGAGTAAAATTATACAAAGTGATAAAAATAGTAATCGCTTGATAATTTGTATTGCTCTTATCAAGCGATTAAACAACTTCTAATTGTTGTTATCTATATTTACAAGTGCTGTGATTTAATCTTTATAATCTATTAAATAAATATAAAGATTAGCTGGTAGCAACTTTACAAGATATAATAAAGAGATAATTGGTCTAATTTCAATGCTTCCTAAAATCTAACTAATATCTATTCATATTCATCCGCATAAAACTATGAAAATTTAATTTTATTGTTTACATGTGTCAAATTATCAATTGCAAATGTCAAAATGACATGACGATGACAAATCATGGCAACCTTGCTTAATAATATAAAGGGAATAATGTTCCCGTGCGGCTTCATCCGCATGAATTTATGAAAATTTTATTTGATTCTTTACATTTGTGAAATTATTAATAGCAAATGTCAAAATGACATGACATGACAAACCTTAGCAATCTTGCTTTCTTGATGTTGGCAACAACTTATGGTCCCTTTCCCACATTAGGGTTTTTATCCAAAATATTTACCCCCTAAGTTTAGTGGCGTGAAAAAATATAGCCTAAAGGGTGACGTAAGTGTATGGCTTTTTATTAAAAGAATCTTCAAAAATATGCTGTAATTGCTGACATCTTAGGCAACAAAGAAGTGTGTGTTTACGCTTTATAATAATACTAGCTTTCGCCCGCGACTCCGTTCGCATGGAATTAAAAGAAACAAAAGTAAGTAGCCTATGTGTCCTTCCAAACTATCCTCTACATCCATACCAAATTTCATAGAAATCCGTGAAACCGTTTAGACTACAAACTTTAATAAACATCTATCCATCCATCCATCTAAACTTTTGCATTTACAATATTAGTATGAAGTATAGATATAAAATGGGCTGCTAATTTACATGCAGAGTTGAATCAATAGTTCAAGAGTGTTGAATCGGTTAAGATCTGATTTACTAGTCTACTCACAAGACATCTCTGGCGTTTTTGATATATAAAACAATGTGTATTGTCAAGTATATTATCGGTCATCTGTGTCAATGACTGAATTATCTCCATCTCGTTGCTATCAGCGAGTGCAGCCTCTCACGTACTGATAACTTACAGACAGACCCGATAATACTATAGACCTTCGCTAATGTACTCTAGAGGTCAAAGTTACGAAATACAATCGTTACTACTTGACCAATGATTTTTTGTCTATGTCAGGTACTTTTTTTTATCGTAGACACGTTTATGTTACTGGTTAACCAATGTACAGTCGGATGCATACGAACTAAAGAAACTTGTAAAGACCTTTAGTTTTGAAAAAATAAATTCGTTCAATCGCATGTATTGATGTCGGAAGCATACAAAAGGACAAGCAGACAGACGTGAAAAGGGAGCAATTCCGCGTTTCGTCTGATGAGTGTGGTGCTGGAGGTCCAACTTTAGTCCCTATAAAATGATGGGAAGATAAATGGATTTGACACTGGAGGAGATGCATTGGAAGGGGAAATATTCTCATTATTTGCGTTTCCTCCTCCTTCGATTAAGGCTAGGTAACGCATCCGTTATTGCGAATGTCTATGGGCAGCAGTCGCTTCGCCATTTTGGCGGATTCAGGTGGTCGCTTGGTCATTTGCAAATTTACTATATTATGGCTATATAAAAATACAAAAGAATAAGTGCTGGCATATTTTTGAAACCAAAGGCATATACAAGTTTCTGAAGTTTTACAAATGTATACAACATTTATGCAGCTAACTGTACAATCTACCTGAGCCACTGGGCCTTTGTTATGTTGTTGATTTGGACTATATGTATTTTAAAATGAACTATAAATATTTACAAGTTATTTAAACGTTTACTTTCCTACCTTAACACTGTCCAAATTAATCTTCTTAAAAAAATGGTATAACTATTTAAGATCAATAAAAATCAATAAATACGTAGACGAGATAAGAATTGATACGTTAGATCAAAAATGCCAGATGCACATTTTTTTTCCATTTGGATATAATTTTTTACCTACCCTCTTTTTTGTACTAACGATGAGGATAACAATGAACTTGTAACTTGCAAAGTTAGACAATCTACACCTAGAAAATACTAAATAACCATGTCATAAGATTCACTTTCCCATGTTCCGTCAAGTGAAGTCAAGAAATTTCCGTTTACTTTATTCATAAGATAAAAATATTGAAAGCTTATTAATACCGTTATCGTACATAACTCGTCGTCTGTCAATAATATGTACAATTTATTTATATACTCTAACCAGGATACATTTCTTTATTATATGATAAAAACAAATCTATACTATTATAATAAAGCGCAAAAACACACACTTCTTTGTTGCCAGATGTCAGCAATTACAGCATATTTTTGAATAATTCCTTTTTTAATAAAATGTTCTACACTTACGTCACGCTTTAGGCTATATATTTTAACGCCATTAAACTTAGGGGGTAAATATTTTGGATAAAAACCCTAATGTGGGAAAGAGACCATAAGTTGCTGCCAACATCAAGGAAGCAAGATTGCCATAATAAGGTAATTGGGGTTTTGACATTTGAAATTTAGAATTTGACAAATGTAAACAATAAAATGAAGTTTTTTATAATTACATGCGGATGAAGCCGCATGGGAACAGCTAGTATTTCATATTTACTTTTGGTCATTACCGAGGTCTCGATTCGCCAAGTATTTTTAATCCGAGAGAGAATATTTCAGAGTAAAGAATTCTAAGAATTACAAACCCATTCGAACCCATGTCCGAAACATGCAAAAAGAATTGATGGTTGTGGAAAAAACAATAAAAAAGAGCAGGCTAAGGGGCATATCGGAATAATACAGCCGAAGTTCTGTCACGGTAATTCCAACAGAGAAAAAAACAATCTCAGAAACGCAATTAAATTAATTAACAAATCCTCTAGCGATATGTAATTTAGAGAAAATGTTAATTTTATCGAAGTTTAAATGGCTATTTCACGGTTCGTTCGGCGTAAAATGTTGCGCACATCTGTGGCTCCCTGATAACGTAGTTAGATGGAGAAAATGTGAAAATCACGACCAGGAAAATCGAAATAATACAATTCAATAAACTAACTAGAAACATGAGAGAAGTGTAACTTGGGGAGTGTGTGCCACCATGATTTGGAGCATACGGCTTAACTTATTTTGTAATGTTAATGGCAACTCTTGTTTTTTTTTTAATAAGTTACAAATTAACAACGAGACTCTTAAATGAGTGATTTAAAAGTTAGTAACTAGGTCTTTTTGTTATCTTAATACTGTTCTAATGGCACATTTTGACGAAAAATTGTAGCAAAAAAAATTAGCCTTTTAGGTCTCCCAGACTATGTTCTATTTCAGCCTCCGTTCTGGAGATGCGTAGTAAAAAACATACATCCATCTAAACTATCGCATTTATGATATTAGTAAAAAGTAAGACATTGAAATCTGGATAAATTCTGAAAAATAACAGCTCATAGTAACATTGCGACGAAATGATAGAATTTCGTGTTTCAATAATATTTTTAGTTTCTTTCGTAAAGTGATTGATCTGTGATACAAAGCAAGATAATATCGTAGTTTTTCTTATCGCTGTAGAAATCGGCACTGTCCGAAATTGTTTGGGAAATATCGCAATGTTTCGTAATTTGACGCAATCGTTAAGATTTTCAAGTGCTCTCCGTTAAACACTGTACTGCAATAGGGTAGTCAAACACAGAAACAATAATATCGAATGATAAATTATTAATCATATTGTAAATCCTATTTTACTGTTATTCTGTTATAATACAGATCATAATTACCATAATACCTTTGGATGGATGGATGTTTATTAACAGATTTCGATGAAATTTGGCATACATAGAAAGAAAGAACACACAGGCTACAAAATTTTTTTTCATTCCCAACGAACGAATTCGCGTGCAAAAGCTAGTATAAAAAAAATGTGAAAAACCGTTTTACCTTTGAACGAATATGCTGGGAATAACTATCTTATACATTCCAGTGGCCTTGATTCTTAGAAACTCGATTTTAAGTAATCATTTTTTATTCCTGGATGTACTCATAAGATATGTAATAATAAAACGAAATAACCTATTACTACGGATTTTCAATGAAACATGTATCACAAATAAACCTCTATTATTTTTCAAAGAGAATAAGAAATTATAAAAATATTTTTAAACAAAAAATAAAAATTGAGGCACATCTTCTTGAAATCTGGAATTTCTTATGACATTACAAACAGATGCTCTAATTTTATTATATGTATAGATGGATTCCAGAGTTTCAGAAATACACCTTCGGTTTCAAAAAGATTTATGCCCACATAGATACCTTTCCAATTATTAATTCCTCTTATTGTATCAAATATTTGTACACAAATGTGTACAACTAAAAAAAAAAATTGTACCCAAATGTGTACAAACATTTGATTGAGACTTTCATCAGGTCTTAATACTAAACAATAAACTTTAATGAAGGAAGTTAAAATTCCCAGGCTAATTCCATAGTTTACATAATACTAGCATCAAAATGTTTAAAGTATACATCCTGATTATGTTTTGATTAGTCAAAATGTATATTAATACATTCTCTGTTTTAACTGAGAATATGGCTTGACTGTAAATAAATAAAATAAAATAAAAATCCTTTATTGATCTAACAGTTTAGTACAGTTAGTGGGACTCTGTCTCCTGAGCTAGTAATAACTGTGTTTCCGGAGCCAGCGTCTTCTTTTAACAATTGTCTTGTGGAATTTAAAATACATGGTTACAAAATACTGTAAATTTAGGTATTCTGTTTCAAGCTTTAAAACCAGTGGTGGTGCAAGAGACAACTCAACAACCACAGGGCTGGCTTTAATATAGGGTAATATTGGGCTGCCCAGAAAATACAGAATAGAGTGCTATGGTTCTGCGAATTACAGTCTGCTAACCCCATCTTTAAAATGCTAAAAAGTGGCTGTCATATAAATCTCACTGACACTGGTAGCACTCAATATGGTACTGATTAATCATTTTGCAATTACTAAACAGTGATTCTGAGTACCAAAGATTGGACAAATATTTAACAAGATAAATATTAAACTCCAAGAATGAATGATAGATAGAGATAGAGACAGACAAACAGAAGAAAGGAAAAAATGTCAGATTGGGAAAGGTTTCTTTTTTTGTAGATTTTTTAGGATGTATGATTATTTAACAATCATTTATGGTTTATCCCTTATCCTACAAAAACACAGTCCTAAACTAGATAAGAGGTAAATTGCCAAATGTTTTACATGAGATGAATAGGATAGGATTGGATGAGGTGATGGTAGGAAATTTAAACTACAATTAGTAAAAGAATTCAAAAAATGTAACCAATTTTTACCCTATTGAAATATAAACATAATGTCACATTTTATTTTATTTCTTATTTCTACCTTTTGAAAATAATGTCGCTAATAACAAAATAGATTACATTCCGTTTTTCAACATAATTAGCCGAAATGTATTTAAATTATTTGTAAACTTCGCAGTAAATGACATTGTATGTAAAACAAAGAACCGGCGCCAATCCAAATGACGATTCAAAGTTATAAATAATACGCATTTCCTAAACATTAATGTACTTACCTCCGTCTTTAAACGTCGCAGTTTCATCGATTGGTATGATCAGCAAAGGCAGAATACCACTTAAACCAACTAAAATCGAAGCTAAAGCTGAAAATAGCCACGGGTGTTCGTCCAATTCTCCAACGAAATTCCAAATATATTCCGGAACAAATCCCGCCATAACTGAGGTTTCCATAATTAAAAGTTTCCAAGCACGTGTATTAAATTGAAATTAATTAAAACACGAGCTTTTTCGATCTATAGCTTGTTAGTTATGATATTCTCTCATATTTATCCGAGATAAAATGATTCTCTCCTGACGAACTAATCTGCACTGAGATTGAGAACGCCCGATCGTGTCCTTATCTTCACAGATTAGTGATAAAATATCACACTCCTACCACACCGGTTTCGAAATTTAACTGCACAAAATTCCGTTATATCAACATCATTTTTTATATTCAGGAACAAAACAAACAGTTAATTTTCTGCGGAGATGTAAAGCAAACCGGCTGCGATACTTGCTGGAATAAAATGAAGAATTTATTCGAAATTCATAGATTGAAAACAATTGAATGAGCGAAATGGTTAGTTTTGTTTTGAATGATAACTAAAGTGAATGAGTATGGAACGGAAAATGACATTAGAATTGACAGTGACATTTAAAAATGTTGCCATTATCCAAATCTAACGCCTTTGGTCAATTTCTTAAATATTAGTAATATTTGTCATTTTATCATCATCTAAGATAGCGTAGAATTTTCAACTTTGATGTTGAAATGAAAAAAAAACAAGAGAAAACCAAAGAGGATATAATATAAAACGAGACTGTACCTTTTACAACAGCGCCATCTTTAATACAGCTATCATACTAAGATTATAATATCAAAGTTTATTCAAATTGTTGTGAGAAACAACCGCTGGAGGTAATTTGAGTGCAATACATTTGAAAATATTTTCAAATATTAGACCTCACATGAGGCAATGTGTGAGACTTTGAAGACATAAAATAATTGATGAGTGCTAAATAACCATTTTTACCTAGTCTAGTATTTTTTTGTAGACATCTTTTTTGGTTTAACGACAATATTGTACCGTCAAAACGGATGTTAAATCTGAAACCACTATATTGTGTTTAAAGAATAATTAATTTCCCATTAAATGTCTGCCGCGTGAGACAGACACGGTTCGATGCCAGATGGACGGGTTAATACGTCCGTCCGTCAGTCACTCTGACATGATTGCAATACAAGTCTTGGCAGCCAAACCGTATTTCAGCCCAGTTGGAGCGAAATGCCGCACTTATTTCGTCTTGCCAATTTAAATATTCGAACCTGTGTAACGATTCTTCGACATAACTTTACAACAAACTCAACCGCAAGCAACAGCGGTTGGTTCGTAAAAAGGAAGAATTCAAAACTAAACTGTTTTGTAGTAAAAAAATTAAACACTAAAATCGAATTGTTAACTTTTTCGCGCCTAAATTATTGAGTGAATGAATTTTTACGAACTTTTTTTTCTAAACAGCCAGTGTTTGTGGTAGTGTGAAGTTTTTTTTATAAGCATGGATTCGTGGGGCATCTTAAACGTGGATACTGCGGCCATCGCTATATCGAGGGAGGGTGACTTGCAGAACAGTTTTCGGCGTAAACATCTCATTGTAAGTATTAAAATATAAAAAAACAAGTTTTTTCTCGTGCGATTTAAATATTATTTAGAAATTTACATTTCCTTAATACTAAACCAAATCTATTAGACCAGAACAAAAATATTATGGAATTTAATCATTTCGTCATAGTTTTCTACTTCAGATCCTTAGAATTTGTCTCTAAAAATCTAAAATTATACTTACTAGAGAAGGAGAACTTCTAATATAAATGAGGACACATACAGCAGCAGGGGAACACATAGGCAGTCGTTGATGGATTGCATGAGTGGTTCGCAAAGTGAGAACGATTTGAACGACGAAATCCTGGGGTATCAACTCTACATAGATGGCAGAGATTCAGTGATGGTGATTGACACAAGTAACCTATGTACATTATCACATTGACTGCCCAGGGCGTCGCGCAGTAAGGGTGCCAATCACACAATAAAAAGGGCATAGTAGAAGCCTCGCCCAGGGCGCTAGTTGGGCTAATATCGGTATTGCAGTACCGCAATATTGCTTTAAAAACAATTCAATGTTGATATATGCTAAAAGCTGTTTTTAAAATAAATTAACAACGAATGGCCTCGATCAACATGAAATCTTGCATTTGTTTTAATGAGAAAACATTCGAAAAACAATAAATTTCGTCCGACTTGATGGAAATACTTTGTAACGTAGAATTCCACTGCCACGACATAACATATATTGTCATCCCTTTCATTCTGTTTGACAAAAAAGAGATTGCGATATGTACTAGTACATTTTCCACCAACAGTGAATGTCTACTGTCAGGTCTGCTTACAGTCTACTCTTGGCAAGCGGGAGGTATTTCCTGGACGCATGACTCACCTCAGCTGAGGATTATTGGCATTTTTGTGCGGTCGGCTCCGAATTTTAATTACAAAATGGCTAATTATAGCGCTCGTCCAAATTCTTCGTCATTAAAATTGCTTTAGCTCTGTGTTTAATACAAAGTAATCGAATAACATTAAGAAAGTTTTCGATCCTACATATTATAATAATCTATATCTATACTATTATAAAAAAGCGTAAACCCACACTACATTGTTGCCTAAGATGTCAGCAATTACAGCATATTTTTGAATAACTCTTTTTTTATAAAAAGCCCTATACTTACGTCACGCTTTAGGCTATATATTTTCACGCCATTAAACTTAGGGGTAAATATTTTGGATAAAAACCCTAATGTGGGAGAGAGACCATAAGTTACCACCAACAGCAAGAAAGCAAAATTGCCAAGGTTTGCCATGTCATGTCATTTTGATATTTGCAATTGATAATTTGACATATGTAAATAATAAAATAAAATTTTCATAATTTTATGCGGACGAAGTCGCACAGGAACAGCTAGTTAACAAATATTTACGGTAAAGAGCTACATAGATATTGTGTATTTTGATTCATAATTCAAGACCCTAAGACACCAAAATTGCGCCATTTTAGTTTGTACAATTTTGTAAAAAGATAACATTGTAAAAGTAATACTCCACATCGCTTATTCACGACATTATAAAACTATTTAAAGTTTGTTCGTCCTATTTCGAAGCACAAAGGCTTCGGCGTTAAAATTGTGACGTCATTCTCCACATCAAAGAAGATTTCGCTGACGTTTTCTGAAATCTCGCAAGTGACGGATGCTTACAACTGAATTGTTTAGATGACTTTGTACTTGTTTAGAAATTAACAACAAAACTCTCGCCAATAAAGGGATAAGCAGATATTAGGAATTGCCATGTGGTAATGTCTCGCCACTTCCACATTTTAGAAATCATGTTTCCTAAGATATATAAATAATTTGAAGATTAGTGTCTGCTATTGACAATTTTTGTTAAGAAAAATAAAATAAAAACGCAGTTGTTCCTTTGGGAGTAGAATTTAATGCAAACGAGTTCTCGAAGTTCATCAAAAAGCTGCTATTTTCATCTAAATAAAAACCATTCTCAAGTTACAAAAGAGAAACCAGATTTTAGTAATTAAGAAATTAATCTTAATGAGAAACCTTTCTTGAAAATAAACTGTAAACATCCCCTTAGTAAATAAAGCGTTAAGTTGACTCTTTGTAACCTTGAGACATCGTAAAGAGAATAAAAAAATAATTCATTGTCAATATAGTCAAAGAATTTAATTCCCATCCCATTAACCATTAGACAAATAATAACCATAAGATTTCATGATTTTTGACCTATTTTCAGTGTAGATCTAACTAATATTACAAAAGTGAAAGTTTATATGGATGGATGGATGGATGAACTTATAGGCTACTCACTTTTTTTTTTAATTCCACGCGGACGGAGTCACGGGCGAAAGCTAGTATTGAATAAACGACCTTAACTGTATAATCATTCCCGCCAAAAAAATCTATTCAGATATAACCTAATTTTAAACCACAATTTAATTTCTCAACTCTTGTATAAGGCATTTGCAATCGTTTGCGCTACTGAGCTATTTGTAGGGAATTCGTTTGAAACTACACGGAAATAACCGACGCAAAATAGGTAAATAGGTACAGGTGATAGAACGTGCTAAAGGTGACAGAATTTAAAGTCGGTCCAGTAGTTTTTGAATAATTTCAATACAAACGGCACAGGTTTAGCTGGAAGAACACATAGGCTTTTTTATCCCGGGAATAGTTACGGTTCCCGTGGGATTCATTAATTGAATTTTTTAATCTTAACTCGATCATTCTGCTACGGTTCAACATATCTTATTGAAATGGCACAGTTATAAAACAAAATCTGGAGTACACATGGAATATCATCCCCGAGAAATGTCCGGTTCCCGAAGAATACGTAGCTCTTTGTTATTTATATAGTTTATATGTTTTCTAATACCGCGCGAACGAAGTCGCGGGCAACAGCTAGTATTTTAATAAAATTCATGCACGTACCCAAGCGGGGTTATTAGTTTAACAAATATGACGTCACGGTGGAACCTTTATGAGATTATACTTTGATCAGTGGACGCAGCGGACTGATGATCGCTTCGATTGAATTAAACGTGGACCTACTTCAATATAATTAAAATTATATGTTTATTTCATAGTAATGTAGTGTTTTTATGTGATAACTAACTTTTGTTCGCGACTCAGTCCGCGTGGAATTAAAAAAAAAACAAAACTAAGTAGCCTTTGTGTTCTTCCAGACTATCCTCTACATCCATACCAAATTTCATCGAAATCGGTTCATCCGTTTAGGCTATAAACTTTAACAAACATCCATCCATCCATCCATCGCATTTATATTAGTATGAACAGAAGAATTACGACTGAAATAAAACAAAGATCTGAGAGTCGGAAACTGGTACATTTACCCCATATACAGAAGTTCTAGACTTTTCCACGTCACTAGATCACTAGGATATAGTAGTAATTTTGATTGCATGAAACTAAACTTCCTAAATATCAATTGATTTTAAATAAAAGTCGACGTAAAGATCTTTATAATTAAAAACGCGCGCACACCTTTGACAAAACTATCGCACATCTGTTTAGTCGCACTGTGATTCCTTTGAGCTTATTTGGAGGTACACACTACTCGATTTTTTGTTGTGCAACTAAACAGTTGAATTGACTGCGAGACAATCGACAATCGAACAGTTGTGCGATGCTTTAGTCAAAAGGGAGCGCCTGTTCTAAAATTTACGACTAGCAATAAGCATATGGACTGTAAAAAAGATGTCCGATGTCATAAAATATTCTACATTTTTACGATCGTGCATGAAATTTACATAACATGTAAGAAGGGACGCGTATTCCTATTTCGTATTTTTCCCTCGTCTTTAAATCGAAACGGCAATGGGGGAGGAAACCTTCAAGGGGTTTTATTTTACTCTTTTATCCGTTTGTATTCTCACAAGAATTCTTTGAAAACAGTCTTAAAATTCCTAGACAATAATAAAACAGTGAATGCTAAAATGGTCTTATCCTCAAATATTAAACGCTTTATACAAATCTATACTAGTATAATAAAGCGTAAACACACACTTTTGTGTGGCGTAAGATGTCAGAAACCACAGTATATTTTTGAATAATTCTTTGTTTAATAAAAAGCCCTACACTTACGTCACGCTTTAGGCTATAAATTTTCACGCTATTAAACTTAGGGGGTAAGTAAATTGTATAAAAACCATAATTTGAGAAAGGAACCAAAAGGTACAAGCTGCCAACATCAAGGAAGTAAGGTTGCCATGGATTGTCATCATGTCATTTTGATATTTGCAATTAATAATTTGACAAATGTAAACAATAAAATAAAATTTGAATAAATTAATGCGGATGAAGTCGCATGGGAACGACTAGTGGTATACTAAAGGGCAATTACAATCATGATTTTTACTAAATTAATTTACTGCTTCTATTTACCCAATTTTGAGTTTAGAAGGAGTCTACTGCCTTATCATCTTTTACCACATTGATTGCGTTACAAGCTGTAACATCTGTCCGTGCATCTAATGCGGGAAAAATAAATTAAATTCGTGGTGCGGGGGACGTAACTTCTATCTGGTTTAGGAGACATAACTATAGATGATAATCTTTTAGGACGTTGCGTGATGATACTAACCTTGCCTCGCGGATCGCGTCGACCCAGTGCACGCAGTCAACTTCTGAGGCGGCTCGCAGCTCATATTGCCGCTGGCTCTCGCGACGGTACGATATTGTGAAGCAGAACTGGCATAAAAACAAATAAATCTTATAAAGTCTATTCATATAAAGAAATTGGAACTTTTATCTCTTTATTAATGTTTAGGATCGGGTTAATAGTTTTAAAACCTTTTAATAATCTTATGTTATTTATATCATAGGTAAAAGAACTGTTATATGACATGGCTTAAAACAGTATAATGTCAACTCAATGGCGTTTATTTACTCTACATTTTGAACTGGAATAAACTGATAATATAATTACGGTTTATAACCGACAGTAAATAGTTAATTTATCCTCTCAGTGGTTGTAACATAACACCTGACTGCACTGAAACCGCAACGCCACATAATTTGTAGCGAGCTTGTGGTTTGTCAATACTGCAACTGACAGCTGTGTAGGCGATTGTCGATTCCACTCTTGTTAATTTAGGTAATTGCTTGCTGTTTGTTTATACTACCATTGATTGTATTGATTCAATTTGATTGCAGAGATTTTAATGCAGAAATAGTTAGATAACGCTTGACCTACTCGTAGTTGGATAAGTATTAAGACGGCATTCGACTGCCTTATTGCTGCTAATCCTTCTTAATATGTAAGTTTATTATTTATTTGTATGATAAATTCTTCAGTAAATTAACCGAAGTAAAGAAAAAAGAACTTGAATATTTCCGTACCGAAGCATTCCTTTCCATAGGCGACTTGCTGAGACGCTCGCAGTAAGAACCTTCAAGAAGGAGGACACCAGTAGGGCGCG
>NW_013527026.1:5757776-5758347 GCF_000836215.1 Papilio polytes
CTGCCATTTGGTGTTGTCCGAACTGCGCTTGTGCAGGTAACCAGCCTACGATGAAAATCAGTCTTAGAATATCCTCTTGGCTTCTTTGCCAAATATTTACAGATATAAGTAGTTAATGAAACAAACACTGACATTAGTTTTAAGGTAATTGCTTTTGTCTTAAGACTTAGACGTACTCAACTAGGGTGATTTTAAAGCGTTCGTATCGAGAGCGAAAGCGCCCGTGTGAATTAGGGGTTATGGTTTCTCATCTCTCACCTGAGAATGATCATACTGCGCTCTATCAGAAAGCGCCAGCAGTTGGCCGTCGTTAACGCGCACTGAGCGCTGGATCTTGGGGCTGAGCATCTTGACTCCTTAATACCTGAACAAAACAATTTTTTATCAAAAACAATGCAATCATATAAATAGTCCTTCTTCCCTGCTAAATCCACTACCCTTCCCATCTTTGATTAGTATAAAATGGCATAGCCGTAGCCACCTGATAATTTAAGCAAGTCCAGGGGAGAGCATCTATCATTAAATATTTTGAGTAGTTTTTATATCTATGTTACATTTTTCTATTCTCTAG
>NW_013527026.1:5758750-5759036 GCF_000836215.1 Papilio polytes
AATTTAAGCAAGTCCAGGGGAGAGCATCTATCATTAAATATTTTGAATAGTTTTTATATCTATGTTACATTTTTCTATCCTCTAGGCTACACTATTCGTCCTGGAATTGCACATGGTGGAAGGGGTAGATTATAATTTGGCTCCCGGCAACTTATTGGAACGTAATTAAACGATTCTGAAAAAATTAAAATTGCCAAATTTACGTTCTAGTTATTTTAAATAATAAAAACAAAGCCGGAAATAGATCATTTTCTAGTAGAGATCGTGTTATTTTTAACAAGGAAAT
>NW_013527026.1:5759166-5775891 GCF_000836215.1 Papilio polytes
AAAATCACAGCAAGAATCAGCCCATTTCGTTATGCAGTGTCAGAACCAGAACAGTATGTACTCTTCCATACATTTCTAACAGTCATATCTGTATTCATTGCCTTATGCATATTTTCACACAATACATTCATACTTTCGTGCCTTTGCCTTTGTAGCTATCCGCATTTAGTATACCTACTTTCTTTAAACTACTTTCTAACTTTGGCCCGCGACTCCGTCCGCGTGCAATTAAAAAAAACAAAAGCGAGTAGCCTATGTGTTTTTCCAGACTATCCTCTACATCTATGCAAAATTTCATCAAGATCCGTTCAGCCGTTTAGGCTACAAACTATCACATCCATCCATCCATCCAAACTTTCGCATTTATAATATTAGTAGTAGGTATATTAAATTAATTGTGAAGTTTGAAAGAATGTTACTACGTATCTCCAAAATTTGATCGTGGTAAAGCACTAGCTTAACAAGTATTAAAAAAATGTCGAGGATTAAGTTCATATTCTAGAACACATATCTTACTTTTATTTTAATTGTGCGTTACGCAGTCGTGGTCTAAAGCCAGTATTATAAGATGCCTTACATCCCCATTTACCAATTTAAAATTATATATTATAGTTATGTGGGTGACTAGTCTAAAATTAACTTCACTGGTGAAATTAATAATAGAAATATTTCAAAGTAAGAAAAGAAATTTAATATCACAATTGTGGGAACTGCTCGTAAATAACTACTTCAATGAAATATGTAAAACCCCTACAAAGGATTCCAATTCAAAGCACTACTGAAATATGTAATAAACTGGGGTCTTTGCCCTTTCATTGCCCGTTGCCGCATTAAATATGTATTTATTACTTTGATTTTTTTATAAAGACATTTCCAATGGCTATCAAGAACCTTAGGTTTCAAGAGAAATAATTCATTCTTATTTTTATCATTTAACTAGCTGTTGCTTGCGACTCCGCCCTCGTGAAATTAAAAAATATAGCCTATGTTACTCACAGATAAATTACCTTTCCAACAGTGAAAGAATTTTTAAAATCGGCCCAGTAGTTGAGTTATTTCAATACATACAAAAATACAAATTTTTTCTCTTTATAATATTAGTATAGATAAGTGTAGGCCTATATCTACATATACTCCTATCATAAAGAGGAAAGATTTATATTCTTCTATTTTTGTAAGTATTGAAATAACTCAAAAGCTACTGGGCAGATTTTAAGAATTCTATCACCATTAAAAACTGTTATCAATGAGTAACACAGGCTATATTTTTTAAGTAAAGGTATATAATAGGTACAAGAAGGCTTGGAGTACTAATAAATTTACTGCCCTTAAAATGTTTCTACTAGCATTGTAAGAGAAGTCAAGAAAATTGCGCTTTTTTGACACAGGATCAATTACTGGTTCATTTACTTTGTCTTCTAATTTACGTCGAACATTTTCATTTATCACTTTACTTTTGACATAATACAAAAATAGAAATTAGATTTACTTATCAAAAGTCCAGGTTTTCAATAGCATGTAATTTTAAATTCCATGTATAAGAGGGATGTTATTCTCCAGGACTACACATTTTCGAAATTGAGTTTTGAAAAACAAAAACTCTAGCAATCTAGTAAGGCATTAAGTATAGTCAGATTTAAATTTAAAAAAATGATTCAAACGTTTATTATTACTAGCTGTTGCCCGCGATTTAGTCCGTGCAGTATTAAGATAAAAAAGTAGCCTATAATATGCCCGTCTATATCTGCTACTCTTCATTGCATTCCAGTCGAAATCGGCCTAGTCGTTTCGGAGATTACCCGGAACATACGCGCCTTGCGACTGACTAAAAATATTTAAATGTAATTTTCGTTATCAGCGACGCAAATACATCTTTCCGAAATCTGGAATTTTTTGGAACAAAGATCCAATCCAATTGTATCATATGTATAGATAGCTATAGAATATATTGTTATATTTTTATTTATTGGCATGATTTGATACCAAAATAAACATGTAAAAACTCAGTAGCTTACCTTAGTCGGTATGTATTCGCCAGACAAATTTGGGTTCGAATTCCAAAAAAAAAGATTAAAAAGAAACGTCTTTTTAATGTAAAATTAGATTAGTTTATTTAATTAATATTATCTCTACTTGATTTAAAAAAAGTTTTGAATTTCAACCCACAATATTAAGAAGTTTTTGTTTTTTTTTCTAAATTAAAATATTTTGTTTTTTGGGATTAGGGTATGCCCCAACGTATTATTTACATCCAAATGTGTTACGCATTAGAAACATTCGTTTTAAATGTTTTAACGCATAGTTCGTTAAATAATTAATGTTAAAACTTATTATAAGTATATACATAAATTTAATTACAGTTCTGTTTGTTACATACCACTTAATGTTGATATTTTCTCCAGCAGTACATTTTTCGAGATCTTCGTGATATTTTGAGATAAAACTTCTGTATAAAGGTTTGTTATTTAATGTATTAGAAGTACTAGGAAACAGACAACACTTTAGAATTACCAACAATAGTATAGAAATGGGATAACAGTTTAAAAATTCAATCTAAAAGAATATTTACACTGCTCATTTACTTGGAACAATGTGCGCGCCTGTTGATTTATAAATGCAACCGGTTATAGAAATACTTTTTAAATTATTTTAGAAGGCGCTTGATTGAAGTAGTAATTTTTTAGATTTAATTTTATAGAAACGTTTTATTCAGTCATGGTTATGAGCCGTGTTATTTATTTAGGGTTTGCTAAAGATGGTGAACGACGTCCTACACGAAGACGCCAGTTCGACTGGCGAGTGCCCGGCGAGCACGGAGCACCTGTTAGCTGGATCGACCGCGCGCGTGCGTGCCCCTGTGACGTACATCACAATCCATAGAATTAAGTACGATTTAGAAATGGACAAGAGAATTAACTTATCAATTTTAAATTCCTTGACAATATTTTATTCCATTACATTTACCGATATCAGTACATATTTAATTCTTTATTGCTTTTTCCGCTTTTCTTTCTTTAAAATAGAGTAACATTTAATTCGTGCAGAATATAGAGATGTTTGTAATCTGCTGATTTAATTAGCCATGATGTAGCCAAACAATATAGACATTTTTTATTACGGAATGTCTTAAATCGTCGTAACTCTGTATATAATCAACAGACAACGGCGTCGAGGTATTAAAACTCTTGCGGCCTATCTCCGTCGCACAAGCGCTTTGTGCTCGCTATGGCCACCAGCCGCCGGCAGCCACGGCCGCACCGTTAAAAGATCAAACAACACCCGGCCTGACGTATTATGTGAAAAGCGCTCGACACAAGGCTCCCGGGCTTTGTGATGGAAAATTCTAAATAACTTTGTTGAATTCATCTTTCTACTCAAATTTCTACGCAGAATTCATCTTGATACTAAATATATCGTTAATAGGTGCAAAGATGGAATTTAGTTTAGGCCCCAAAAAAATAAGGCATCTACGCAATATGGATCTAATCTTATAATTCTTAAATCGTAGCCTGATTTTGAACTATTAAAAAACTACTAAATGGTACTTGCTAAAACTTTTTCTATTGGCTGTAGTTCTACATTCTTCTATGCAGTCTTCTGTATTTCTGTAAACAAGTCGTGATTATTGGTGATTATCATACCCACTGACCCACTTCTCAAGCCGTCATTGACCGCTGCCTTTTTGCACATCTCTAAAGTAGCATTTATCACGTCATTATAACGTTAATTTCAATAACAAAACATCCAAGCCTGTTTGGTGATAAGAAGACTTAAAGACTCGATTTTCCACATCGATTTCTAAACGAATCTGTCAAATCAAGTGACATTTAAACGTCAAAAAATTATGTTTTCATTTCATGAATAAATTCAATCTGAATTACAAAAGACCGAAAGGCTCTGGTGTAATCATTTAGTTTTTATTATTTCATTACTCTCAAAAATTCCAATGGTAATTTAGAGAAAGTGCAGTGAAAATAATAATTCACCGACATTTTTTTGTGTAATGCGTAAAATTTAAAAGGTGGAGAATGGCGTCAGGATCAAAAAATGATATCGTAAACCGTTTGTTAAATGTAAGACTCGAAGGTGGCGGTGATGAACAGCCGCCACAAAATATGCTGCCGTCGAATCAACTGGCGCGTCGTTTAGAAAACGTTGCGGACGAAGACAATGGCCGAATTCCCGAAGCTATACCGTCATCTTCATCGGCGATAGAAAATTTGCAACCGAGCAACAATACGGGTCGCTTGCATAACTGGCAGGCGACAAAAACTACTGTAAAAGAGAGGTTGTCATTTCTTTTTAATAACGAGATTCTTTCGGACGTCCATTTTATTGTTGGGAGAGACGCGAATCAACAAGTGATACCCGCGCATAAGTTTGTCCTGTCAGTTGGTAGCGCGGTCTTCGACGCTATGTTTAACGGTGTATTAGCCACAAAATCAGAAGAGGTGGAACTGCCTGATGTCGAACCGGCAGCTTTCTTACATCTTCTGAAGTTTTTGTACTCTGATGAAGTGCGCATTGGGCCTGAGAGTGTAATGACAACATTGTATACCGCTAAGAAGTATGCTGTGGCTGCATTAGAGGAGCATTGTGTTGACTTTTTAAAGAGCAACTTGGGTACAGACAATGCGTTTCTACTGTTAACACAGGCTAGATTGTTTGATGAGCCCCAGTTGGCTGCATTGTGTTTAGAAATGATAGATAAAAATACAGTGGATGCGTTAAATGCTGAGGGATTTACGGACATTGATCAGGATACTTTAAATGCTGTATTAGAAAGGTAATTAAGTGTATAGCTTTTGACTAAATATTACATTATTAACTCTTGTACTACATTATCAATAACTAATTAAGAATGGCTTAACTCATGATTAATACAATGATGATGCAACATGCAACACTGATAAAAATTAGAATACTAACATGCTCTGGAGGTGAAGCTCGAAAGGTTCAACATCTAATTGCTGCCATCACGGGATAATCGATACTAATATTTAGGAAAGATTTGTTATTTTGTATGTATTGAAACAACTAAACAACTACTGGGCTGATTTCAAAAATTCCTTGATTGCTTTTTTATTACTTTTTTAAATTCACGGGGACAAAGTCACAAGTCATATGTATATTAAGCCATTCTTAATCAGTTTTTGACAATATTGTACTAATATTAAAAATGCGAAAGTTTAGATGGATGGATGGATGTTTGTTACAGTTGTAGACTCAATGGCTTATAGGCTATAAGCCATCTATATGAAGAAGATTCCTTTCCATCATTTTCTTAAGAGGAAAGGATGGGAAGGAAAAGTTAATTTGACAGTGGAGGAGATGCATAGAAAGGGGAAATGTCCTCTTTATGTGCGTCTCCTCCTCCGTCAAATAAGGGTAGGCAATGCATCTGCAATTGCGGATGTTTATAGGCAGCGGTCACTCTCCATTTCGATGTATTTAGGTGGCTGCTTGCTCGTTTGCCACCTTATATTATAAAAAAAAAGATAGTTTGGAAGACCACATAGGCTACTCAATTTTGTATTTTTTTAATTCCAATAATCGCGCGTAGAAACTAGTTAATAACTGAGAGTATTAACAATTCTTACTTGTTTCAAAAGTCTATTTTTGTATGCCATTGGTTTATGTAAATGTGACCTCAATATTTGCTACTTGAAATATTTAAAATTCAAATAGACAATTGAATGTTAAATCTATCTTTCAATTCGACTATTTATTGTCTGAAATTTTTTTTATAATATAAGGTGGCAAACGAGCAAGCGGCCACCTGAATCGGAAAGCGACCGCTGCCCTTAGACATCCGCAATTACAGATGCGTTGCCTACCCTTAATTAACGGAGGAGTATACGCATATAAAGGACATTTCCCCTTTCTATGCGCCTCCTCCGTGAAATCCACTTTGTTTTCCAATCCTATCCTGTTAAGAACAGGGTGGAAAAGGGAAAGAGACTAAAATAAGGCCTCCTATATAGAACTATGCTACTAAAGATTGGTTAGGAATATAAAAATAGCTTAAGTAATTTTTAGCTCTAAATGATGATACTTCTATTGATGTTAACGTCTTAAAATATGACCATTTGTTTGCATTTCCAGGGACACTTTACGTATAAGAGAGGCTAAAATATTCTCCGCAGTACTCCGTTGGTCGGAAGCGGAGTGCATACGTCGCCAGCTTCCAGTGACCCCTGGCCATCAGCGCGCTGTACTAGGCCGGGCGTTCAACGCTATCCGGTTTCCACTGATGTCTGTCGAAGAATTCGCTATGGGTCCTGCACAAAGTGGATTACTTGACGACCGAGAGATAGTGCAACTGTTCCTATATTTTACGGTGAACCCTAAACCTAACGTAGGATTCCTAGATACGCCTAGATGTTGTATGACAGGGAAGGAATTAACTGTGAATAGGTTTCCGCAAACTGAATCAAGATGGGGTTATAGCGGGACCTCGGATAGAATAAGATTTACAGTCAATCAAAGGATTTTTGTAGTCGGTTTTGGACTCTATGGATCTTATTTTGGACCAACAGAATATGAAGTACATTTACAAGTAAGTATGCTTTTATTAAAACCTAAGAGAGTAAAAAATATAGAGTAGGCAAAGTTAACTTCACTTGAATTGTTTTTCACAATCACACTAATGCTATCTTTTGATACATTCTCAAAGCCACATGTCAATATAATTATTAGTGTTTAAATTGCAAATGTTTTTTTTTTAATATTTATATTCACTGTTAAATTTATTTTATCAAATGATGGTACTTGATAATATTTTAAAATGTAAAGTTAACATGTTAGCAGTGCAGGGCCGGCACGCCCCCCACGCCCGGTGTAACACCACGACCACACAGAAGACAGGTGTGAAGTGGAAGCAATTCCGTGTTTCGTCTGATGAGTGTGGTGCCACAGGCCTAATTTAAGTCCCTTTCTCTTTACCACCCTTTTCTTATAAGGAGAGGTTGGGAAGAGGAAGTGGATTTTACGGTGGAGGAGATGCGTAGGAAGGGGAAATATCCTCTTTATGTGCGTCTCCTCCTCCGTCGGATAAGGGTAGGCAACGCATCTGCAATTGCGGATGTCTATGGGCAGCGGTCGCTTCGCCATTTTGGCGGTTTCAGGTGGTCGCTTGCTCGTTTGCCACCTTATGTTATATAAAAAAAAAGTGGCACTAAACTTCACAAGTGATATATGTAGTACCTTTCAGAAAAAGTACCGGTGTAAAAATGTTCACTATGACGGCTTGTTCCTGTAACCTAAGTTTACCTAACCAGTTAGGTAACAAGATTTTTTTTTCAGTAACGACGTAACCAGTCAAGTTTTTTTGCTAGGGTGGGTACACTTTGCTAGTTTCATGCCATCAATCCCATTTTAAAACGATCAGCTATCGACTTCAAGACCACATAGCTAGCGCAATTTAATATCGATCTAATTGACATTTTACGTTTGGATTCGATTTTTATTATTTAAGTCCCGGAATTTATCTTGCCACATCCACAATTTTTTTTTATACCATAAGGCGGCAAACAACCAAAATTGGGCGTCCATCACGCAAAAATGCAATTAATAATAGTAATAGTGATAGATGGCCCGGAAAATAGAGAAGTATACGCACCCTACGGGTTACGAAAACGGAAAAAAATTCTTGTTACCTAACTGGTTAGGTAAATTTAGTTAGGTAAACGGAACAAGACACTATGTCTAGTCTGTATGTTTTTTTAAACTAATAAAAAAGTCTTATGAAGTCTATGGCACTCAGTGATCATATGTTATGGTACAATATATATAAAAATACTTATTTTTCCTATATTAAAGTGATATTAAATTGCGTAATTTATTCCGTAGATTATCCACTTAGCGACAAAGAAAGTGTGCGGATCAAATACAACGACGTTTTGCTGTGATGGGACCGATGACACTTTCCGTGCAATGTTCAAAGAACCAGTTGAAATATTACCTAACACCTCTTACATCGCCAGCGCAAAACTAAAGGTAATATATGCACTTTTCTTTTATTTTTTTTATATCATAAGGTGTCATATGAGTAATGGCCCCCTGAATCCGCCAAATTGGCGAAGCGACCGCTGCCCATAGACTGCAATAGCCGATGCGTTGCCTACTCTTAATTGACAGATGAGTCGCACATAAATATTTCCCCTTCCTATTTATCTCCTGCACTGTCAAATCCACGCTCCCTTCCCATCCTCTTATAAGAAAAAGGATGGGAAGGAAAAGGGACTAAAGTTGGGCCTCCAGCACCACACTCATCAGACTACGAGGAATTGCTCCCACTTCACGCCTGTCTTCTGTGTGGTCATGGTTACACCGGGCGAGCCGGCCCTGCAGTGCGAAAATGTTAAAGCGGACTCTACCACTGTCAATTGTGGTTGACTATGGCCTAAATATCCCTTATTAGGGTAGGCTCCTATCCCCTCAGTGAGGACGTAAGCTGGTGATGACGAAATGGTTATTCCGTATATAAATTTCCAGTCCGTTCCCAGGGAACAGACTCGTACTACGGCACGAAGGGTCTCCGGCGTGTTATTGTCGACGGCAATAACGGCGAAAAGGTCGTATTCCAGTTTTCATACGCCGCTGGGAATAACAACGGCACTTCGGTGGAGGATGGACAGATACCCGCCATTATTTTCCACATATAATATATGCTTGTCACCCTCAATACACCCTCTCAGCATATCAAATGTGTATTGTGTATGGTGAATGACTAAAACATCATTCTTTTCAATCTGAACTGGTGAGTAATGAAAGTAGAAACTGAAGGTCATGGAATGTCTTTTGTATAGTGAATGAATGACTGAAACATCATTCTTTTCGATCTGAACTGAAGAGTAATGAAAGCAGAAACCGCAGTCATAAAATGTCTATTGTATGGTGAATGAATAATAAGTCTAGCTTGAGTCCCTGTCAGCTCCGGAAGTAACATGCAGATTCTTCTATATGGTAAATGAATGACTGAATGGTTTGAAACTTCATTCTTGTGTCTCTTCGGTTTATCAAGATTAAGAAATAGAAACCACAGTCATGAAATACTGTGTGTATGGTGAATGAATGATTTAAATTGTCATGAAGTCCCTAAATTCGCTGAAATATATATAGAAACTGTTGTTCTTTTTAAATGTCTTGTGAATATGGTGAATGAATGACTGAATGGTGTCTTAAAGTGGAATGCAATCGAGGATCCTCATGCACTGACTGAGAGGGTGACGCTAATCTCATGTGTGGTGAATGACTGATTGATAAGTGAACGAGGGAATAAAAATAAGCTTAAAACATACATCTGTTTCTGAGTTCTAAGAGAATAATTTTATTTTACGAGATTTTATGTATGGAAAATATATTAAAAGCCCAAATTGTTAATTAAAATCAATTTTCTAACACTCATGTCTGAAAAACTTTGTATATTTAAATTTAAAAGATATAGTGAATGGTGAATTGAATGAACGATTTAAAAACAACGCAAACGCCCAAATTAATTTGACTTATAATCTCTGTAAAATGTATTATTCTTTGTTTATTTTCTGTTAATGATATGAAATATTTAAATGGCGTTCCTTAAAAAAAAATAAGTTGAAACAGCAGAATTGGTATTTTTATGATTGATGAAAGTTTAAGGGCCTGTCCCACCACTGGCTGATAGAGGTTCAGATAGCTTAAAAATGAACCACTGTCTGATAAGGTAACAAAATCCGATATTTCCATCACATATTACGTGTTGGATTGTTATCAGACTTATCAATTATGTGGGACAGGCCCTAAATGTATTTTTTTATTAATGGTGCTAATAAAATATTGTTTCTGATAAATTTCAAAATATAAAATAAAATAATTCTTAGCAATGTGAGTGCAGGACACTACAAAACCTATTATTGATTTCAAAGTATAAAATTTATAATTTTAAATTATTAAATACTAATCAAAATTGATTATTTTAAATATCTGCTTATCCTTAGAATGGGCTCACATTAGACTAAACAATCGCACGACGGTCGTGCGATAGTCGATTGACTCGTAGCCTCAACAGTTTAGTTGCAAAACTAAACAAGGAGTAGTGTAACCTCAATATAAACTCATAGGAATCAAAGCGACTAAACAGTTGTGCGATAGTTTAGTTACAAATTTCATAGTTTTGTTGTCTATCAGATTGTAAGGGTCAATGAAGCAAAGTATTTAGTTTTTAGCTAATTTTCTGTACTTTGTCGTAATATTTTAACGTTATTTTTATTTTAATAAAATACATGTTAAAAAGCGTGTTTAGTAATTTTTTAGTATGTAAAATGTATAGTATTTGAGGATTAGTATTAAAATTAAATAAAATTAGGTAAATATTCAATTATAATGTACGTAAGATACGGATTTCTTACCACGATTGAATTATTTTAGCTACCGATATATCGATCGATGTTTTTTTTTCTTACACTACTCGCATCACTTCGGTCAGAACGTGAACATGGCGCATCTGTGCCTAAAACAATGCAATCGTAGTAAGAAACCTGTATCTTACGAATATATGTAAAAACCACGATAGTTTAAAGTTAATTCAATTGAAATTAGTGTAGTGTTTCCCCTAGTCTTAGTGTAAATGAAAATTTTAATTATATCAACTCACCTTCTGTTAAGAGAACCGTATTTTTTCTAAATTTTATATTATACAGACAGTTAATTAAAATGTAGATTGTTGTAAATTTTAAAATACTTTTAGTGGGAATAGATTTTAACTCAATAAGTATCGAGTCATGTTTTATAGAAAAATTAACTATAGCCATAACCCAACCAATTGAATATTTAAAAATTAATAGTTTAGCTAATTCTTTCTTAAAAGTAACATAATCAAGTAAATTGTTTGTCCAAATTGTTGTTGAAAAACTATTTTTTTTTACATTGAATATATCTGAAACTAATTGTTTATTCTATAAAATTCTTTTCCAATGTTCGCCTTCCGTCTCTTTCCAGTTTTTATTTACACGTTTCTTCTAATTCTAATCTTTCTAGAATGTTCTTCCAAATGTTTTATGTAATCGATATGTGAATCGAAAATATTAACTCACATATATGGATTTATGTACTTTTAATTTCTTTAGATAATCTGTGATAGATATAATGTAAGATTTTAAAATAGACACATAAATAATTTACTAAAAACTTATGTATTTTCCCATTTCTTTTAAATGTTGTATGTCAATAAAATTTAATCCATAATTTGTTATAGCGCCATCTAGCGAAATTTAGAGGTACTTAGTAAATTGGCTATGAAAGTACCTTAAAAATGTACAAGATGGCGCTGTAAAATGTTTTTAACATCACGTGTCTATAGTTTAAGAATTTAAAAAAAATGTATTCGTGTATTGTAATATTTGTATATTGTTTAAAATCATTGAGTGGATTAATAGAGAAATAATAAGGAATAAATTTTGGTAACCAAATAATTTACGTCGCATATTTTTTTTATTTGAAAATATTTTTGAAATTGACAGTTTTTTATAAGACTGGGATTGTTATATTTTTATATCCAATAGTATTTAGTAAAATATCTTTTTTGTTACAAATTTTCTATTTTAATCGATTCTATTTCAATTGTATTATCTGTGTAAAATAGTTGTTAAAAATTAGTTAAAAACCTATTTGTTGACTTCATTGGTTAATTTTATTTACATTTATAAATAAAAATTTAGTTCCTAAAATCACAAAACAACTCATTGTCTCAATTTATTTCTTCTAGTCAAAACTAAATTGGTCTGTTTCGAAATTCACTGCATTTTATTTGTGTAAAAAAAATCCTTAGAGAATTTAATTATTTCATTTTTTATCATTTATACATTAAATAAATTTATTTCCCATCCATACATAAGGATAAGAATATGTATTATTTCGTGTGAATCTGAATGTAATCGGAATTGAACAATTTGTCTTAAAAGTGTATATTTTTATTAGTAAAAAATGTTATTTTAGATGTTTCAATAAATTGATAGAAAATATATATTTTTTAATTCTAGTTAGTAATACCTATTCTCTCTAGTCTAACTAATCGACAGGAAAATATTAAACACTGGCTTTCGCCGCGACTCCGTCTGCAAGGAAAAAATAACAAAAGTAAATAGTCTGTGTTCTTCCAGACTATCCTCTACATCTATGTCAAATTTCATCGAGATCCGTTCAGCCGTTTAGGCTACAAACTAACAAACATCCATCTAAACTTTCGCATTTATAATACTAGTATGTTAACAAATTTTAAAGAATTCTTTACAAATCTTAAACAAAGCGGATTAAAAACAGAAAAACGACAGGATTTAATGAAACTCCACAATCTTGTTATATTTCTTTAATTTTCGATATCAGTAAATAATAAAAATGCATCGAAAACAAATCAGGAGCAACCCATCTTCTCTTGCCATTCAACATGTCTTTTAGCAAGCTCTTTTGACACCGGCTTGGTCTTGTTTATGGCTGCTAATATATCTGCCACATCAAGACGTTCTTTGCGACCGGACTGACCTGGAATCAGACATTTAAAATATATAGACTAGGCAGAGTGAAATGGCATGCGGTTTTGAGGATCTATCAATAGATGGCGTTAGTGACGTGAAAAATGTCTCAAGTGAAATATCAACAACGCTTACTATATTTTAATTTAATTTATTTACAACTAGCTGTTCTCGTGCGGCTTCATCCTCATGCAATTATAAAAACTTTATTTTATTGTTTACATTTGTCAAATTATTGTCAAATGTCAAAATTCAAATACACAAATGACAACGAAGGCCTTTGACATTGGATGACAATTACTTTTACCAGCAATCTTGTTTCCTTGACGTCAGCTTGTAGTTTTTGTCCCTTTCCCGCATAATGGTTTTTTTCCAAATTATTTAATTCCGTAATATCGTAAAAATATATAGCCTAAAGCGTGACGTAAATAAAGGGCTTTTTTTTTTATTAAAAATAGACTTATTCGAAAATATGGTGTAATTGCTGACATCTTAAGCAACAAAGAAGTGTGTGTTTACGTTTTATTATAATAGTATAGATAAAGATTATTAATAAGATTAAAGTCATATCATACTTAATATTATAAATGTGAAAGTTTAGATGGATGTTTGTTAGAGTTTGTAGCCAAAACGATTAAACGGATTTCAATGAAATTTGGCATAGATGTAGAGAAAGTCTGGAAGAACACATAGACTACTTGCATTAGTTTTTTTTTAATTCCGCGCGGAAAAAGTCGCGGGCGAAAGCTAGTTGTTTATAATTGACCAGTTGTAACCACACTTACTTCTCGCCACCATATTGGGCAACATCTTCCTAACGTTAGTCATAAGAGCCTCCTTGCAGACCAGCTTTATCTCGCTCCCCGAGTACCCCTCAGTCTTGGCAGCCAACTCCTGGAAGTTGACCTTCGGGTAGACCTCCACAGTCCGCACATTTAGGTACATCTCGAAGAGTGCAGCGCGCGCCTGTACGTCCGGTAACGGTATGTAGATCCTCTTCTCTAGGCGTCGCAACATCGCTGTATCGATTTCCCTGATTAAAAAAAATAACTTCGTATAGAACTAATTAAAAAGTATTATAAATCTAACTGAAAAATATAAGAACTAAAGTACTAATAACTAGTGTTATTAGCACATTAAAAACAAAGCAGGGTAAAAAAAATCTAGAAAGACGAATAGATGCAGTTTAAACTCTCTCGGAACACTTCTGATGATTTCAGAGAATAAAATAAATAAAATAAAATAAAACACTATTTATTGACCAAAAAAATATAAAAAAATAACACAACCTACAAAACATATTACTGAAATAACAAAAATAAAATCTTGGCCAAAAGGAGAAGGCTGAGCTGACGCGGCCTCCAGCTTGTCACTAAAGGCCTCGCTGTTTTTCAGCCTCCCCTTAACTACTATTACATGGTTCAGTTTACGGTACAGGTGGCAGATAAAATATGATATAAGCCAGCATTGCACTCAGATGTGTGTGTGAAAAACTTGAGCCTCAAGATATCCCACAAGGATTTGTCAACTATTGTTATTTACCAAGGCATATTAGAGTTGGCGAGCAGGAAGACCAGTCCGTCTCTATCTCTGACGCCGTCCAGTTCAGTAAGCAGCTGCGACTTAAGCCGGCGGCTGGCCTCGTGCTCGCCAGCGCTGGAACGCTCCGACACCAGCGTCTCCACCTCGTCCATGAAGATTATTGACGGGGAATAGTAGAACGCCATCTCGAACAACATCTACAAGTAGAAAAGACTAGCTGTTACACGCGACGTCTACCGCGAGAATTTAAAAAAGGAATAAAAAAACCATATCCCATGTTACTCACTAATCACTAATAACATAGCTTTTTAATGGTGCAAGAATTTTTAAAATCGGCCTGGTTTTTGAGTTAATCTATACTATTATAATAAAGCGTAAACACACACTTCTTTGTTGCCTAAGATGTCAGCAATCACTGCATATTTTGGAATAATTCTTTTTTTAAACAAAAGCCCTACACTTACGCCACGCTTTAGGCTATATATTTTCACGCCGTTAAGCTTAGGGGGTAAATATTTTGGATAAATACCCTAATGTGGGAAAGACAAAATAAGTTGCTGCCAACAACAAGAAAGGAAGAATGCTATGGTTTGTCATGTCATTTTTACATTTGCTATTGATAATTTGACAAATGTAAACAATGAAATAAAACTGTCATGCGGATGAAGCCGCACGGGAACAGCTAGTTCAAAATATAAAAAAATCCAAAAGTACTAATCTTTCCTCTTTATTATAATACATGAGTATAGAAACGAAGATCAATATGAAGATGAGAATTCAGAATTTACTTAATATTATGCACATCACTTAGTAGCGGTGAGTTAAGGAAGGTAATTCCGTTGAACAGGATAGTCTCAGACTTAATTCAAGAGCTTCCAAAAGTCGATTTTATGCATGCCTGTTGCCCAAGAGTAGCAGATCAGCTTGCAGTACCTTTGTTGATGAACTACCTGGACTATCTTCTCCGATTCTCCCCTCCATTTGTTGACAAGCGTGCTGCAGGCGACGTTGAAAAATGTGCAGCGGCTCTCCGCGGCGAGGGCGCGCGCTAACAGCGTCTTGCCGGCGCCGGGCGGACCGTGGAGTAACACACCACGCCACGGCTCCAGCAGACCAGTGAATACCGTCGGATGCCTAACAAAGATGAGGTTTTGCACGTCACACTAATAATGACACGCAAGGGGAACTGTTAGAAGAACTAGAAAGATGACAACATAAATTAACCTTGAAGATGAAAACTTGATTCAAAGACTATAGTTACTTGAAAATTTTAGAAACCTTATTCTTAATTAAATATAATAGATAAGGGAAGGTCTTGCGTTCTGAAGCACACTTATAATAAATTCAGGTGACAGAGCCCCAATTAAATTTGTCGAATTTGTTTTGCCCCATCAAAAGTTTAGTATTATTTTTTATTTATTTATAGTAATAATAGCATAAGGATAAAAGGTGACAGGACAGAAATAGCGTCACTAACTATTTGACAAATTTTAAAGTTATACCTAACAGGGTAGACTACAGATTCTATGAGTATTCTCTTAGCGTCTTCCAAGCCTTTAACATCGTCCCAGCTCACCCCCGACGGTCGTATGATATCCTGGTACAAGATATCTACGAGCTGTTTCTTATCTTGCGACATATTGGCCACGAAGCCTGCTAAAGGCTTTCTTTCTATCGCAGGAATTGAACTTAGATCTTCTGGTGGTATATCCTGTACAGAAAGTTAAGTTAAGTTAACAGTTAAGTCATGTATTACGTTTGTTTGTAATTTTCCTCGTAGAAGGCAATGAGTAGACAAATTGCATATTGTCATATCGAAATATTGCTTAAGCAAATTACAAACGGTTGTTGTACACAATTTGACGGCGACATATATAATGTAAAGGACGTAGGGTAACTGTTGCTATACTCTCACGTCTCAGATAAAGTACTACTGTAAATCAAGTGATATTAAGTTATCACATGTGAGCTTCTCTAAGAACGGAGAGATTTGTGTTTGGAGACAGTAGGGAAACTTTAATACAAGAATTAGATTTCTCCCTCCGTCTTTTTTCGCGACTCCGTCCGCGTTGTATTAAAAAAAAAAAACAATATTAAGTAGCCTATGTGTTCTTCCAGATTATTATCTAAATCTATTCCAAATTTCATCAAAATCCGTTATGTGGTTTATGCTACAAACAAACAAACATCCATCCATCTAAACTATCGCATATAACATTAGTAAGAAGTAAGATTAATAAAATATCGTTAGTAATCCATATTTTTATATAAAACCTTAAATAACTTAGTAACGGTGAAGGTAGCCGGCAGATCAGGTTCCTCGTTGACCTCCGTTTCTGGTGGTAAGGGTCGTGGGGCTCGTGTGGGTCGAGCTGGCAAAGCGCGGGGCTCCACCACCTGGCGGCAAAACTGCGGCTGCTTGTTGAATCTCATCATATAGTAGCTGCAAAAGTCCTGAAACAAACCAAAATGTAAACGAAAATAAGAAAAATATTTAACTTAGAAACTGTATTAAGCAGACTTTAATGGAACTGCACTTTTATTTATCGAATTAGAGAAGAAAAACAAGCATTTCTAAGTTCGTCAGTTGAAATAATCAAGTAATGACGATTTCGATTGTTTATACCGCTTACAGTGGTAGTGCCCGCTTTAACATCTTAGCACTGCAGGGCCGGCA
>NW_013527026.1:5775949-5776578 GCF_000836215.1 Papilio polytes
CTTGTAAAGAGAGGTTGGGAAGAGGAAGTGGATTTGACAGTGGAGGAGATGCATAGGAAGGGGAAATACCCTCTTTATGTGCGTCTCCTCTACCGTCGGATAAGGGAAGGCAACGCATCCGCAATTGCGGATGTCTATGGGCAGCGGAAAGCTTCGCCACTTTGACGATTTCAGGTGGCCGTTTGCTCGTTTGCCACCTTATTTTATAAAAAAAAAATAACAAATGGTCAAGATGTAAATTAGTAGAAAACTAGCTATTGCTTGCGACTTCTTCAGCGTTTTAAAAAATAATATAAATATAACCTATGTTACTCACTGATTACCTATTTAATCATAAAATAATTTTTAAAATCTGGAAAGTTATTTTCGAGTTATTTCAATAAATACAAAAATACACATCTTTGCTCTTTCTAATATTAGTATAGATAACGACGAATAAAACCACGGTACAAAAGTTAGTACTTTAACCACTAATTACTTTCTTGACTAGAATGCCCTTCAAGTATGCGCTGTACTTAAGTTAAAAGTGTCCGTCTCAAGAGGTCATACATGAGACTAAGACAATGCAACTTGTGTACTTATGTAACTTAACCGGCTGTTTTAAAACTATAACATTAAGGGTGAGTTGC
>NW_013527026.1:5777113-5778041 GCF_000836215.1 Papilio polytes
CATAAAACCTCTGTGAGAATATGTTTTTGCACTTGTAACCCTATTATAACTTTTACGATAACCAGCGATTTGATGCAACTCACCCTAAGAGTACGTAAAATAAAAAAATAACTCATGTTGTCTTCTACAGTAAAAATTAAAACCAAATCACGGAAAACAATTAAAATAAAACATAAGTAAGAATAAAAGTGAGTTCAGAAAAGGCATTTATCAATCAACTAGCTGTTCCCATGCGACTTCATTTGCATGAAATTATGAAAATTGTTTTATTGATTACATTTGTTAAATTCAATTGCAAATGTCAAAATGACATGACATGATGACAAATTATGGTCATTTTGCTTCCTTGATGTTGGCAGCAACTTATGGTCTCTTTTCCACATTTGGGTTTTTATCCAAAATATTTACCCCCTAAGTTTAATGGTGTGAATATAAATAGCCTAAAGCGTGACGCAAGTGTAAGGCTTTTTCTAAAAAAATAATTATTCAAAAATATGCTGTAATTGCTGACATCTTAGGCAACAAGGAAGTGTGTGTTTACGCTTTATTATAATAGTATAGAGTAAAGATATTTAAGAGACTTCGAGAAGGTCATGACGTCACATCTAACCATAGCAAAAGTGTACAAATTTCGAATGGCAATGAGGCTGCGCCGCGCCAACTGCAGTCTCACATTGGAGGCGTCAGTTCGTCTGACGACACGAGCAGACTGCCAAATATGTCACGGATACTTCCTTATAAAGAACCTTCCATACACATGTAATATTCGGTTTTTGATATAGGATTTTTCCTAACCGTCACCCGGCTCTGTCCCCACGTGGAGACACGAGAATAAAGTTTCATTCGCCCCACCTTTTGCGATAAGCGGACGGTTTGAACTTATTTGATTTCTTAGCGGTTCCATCTGTCACCTTATTGGTGGTGGGAC